>NC_083773.1:40151773-40451773 GCF_963514075.1 Conger conger
AACCGATGTTTTTCCCCAACGCAAACTCAGAAGACTTTACTTTCTTAATTCACAATTCAGTTAATGTTTAGTTCAGAAGCCACTTAAAGGTACAAGAGGTAATTTCGCACTTGTAACGGTCAAGAGGGGAATTGCAGCAACAAACACCTTCAAACCACAACACTGTTTATCCCTCCCCCTTCTCTGTGAACACGTGTTGAAACCCCCCTCATTGGCTGTCGCAATTACAATACACTTTCAACCAATGAGCTTAAATTATTGTACAGCTATACAACCTTTTGGTACAGACTGTCGGTTTGTCAACTGTATATTTGAAACCTGGATTTAAGGACTATAAACACGGGCAGAGGGTGATTCAGCATGTCAGTGAGCCTTTTTCAATGATGGGAAGGGATTTACAATGATCTTATAACAAACCTTACCTATTGTACCATTCAATAGACACGCATGCATAGACACACGCATAGCACGCACCATTGTATGGCGGCGATAGAACACCGAGTCGGTGACGAAAGGCAGTCTATGTTTAGCCTTCCCCTTGACTGAATGCATACACATTAATCCACCTCTAATAACATTACTCATAATACACGGTCTCACAAAAGCAAAAAAAAGGCTTTAATGATTCAATCCGTTTCCCTCCCAGGTGCCGTGTTAATACGCCCTATTTATAGGGTGCAAAACAGCCCCGCGGACGCTGAAAAGCGGCGAGTTAGACGATAATGACACAGCGCTGCTTTTGTCCTAACTTTTGGAAAGGCTGGCGCCGAGTGGGGTGTATCGGCTGAGTCACTCGTGCGGAGACGCGCAGCGCCACGAGCGTTCAGCACATTATGTTATAAAAATATCTTATAATGAGACGAGCCCAAACGGAAGTGACACGGCAGAGACGGGAGCGAGGCCACGTCAGGCGAGGAGCGAGAGGGGGAGCGGCAACCGCGCGACCGGGATGTTGACTGGAGGAGAAAGGAAAACCGGGCAGTCGTTTTATTAACATGCACGCCCACTGCCCCGCGATGACGAAACGCCTCGTTTGAAATCGTTTTTCCGGGAAAGGCGGACGGAAAAGCGCCGCGCTAACTTCCGTTTAAGCTGGTCTACAGCGGTGTGAAAACCCACCACGAACGTGTCATTTCAGCAAGCACAGCGAATCAGAGAGAGAAGAGAGACGTATTAATGAAATAAATTGAAGAACGTTTCTCAAGTCAAAGCATACCTGTTCTACAACAACTACAGCAAAAAAGTGTGGTTTCATGTCATAATTGCAACTCTGATTACAAAGGCTAGTAATAAACAAAAAAATAATTGAGCACAAGAAAACACTCATTCACGATTTATTACATTATTACACATGTATTATTTATTTCACATCGCAGAATTGATTCTCATCCCTCAGAGATCAATCAGTTAATCGATACAGTCATCTGACCAAGATTCTTGGCCGACAGGTAGACATTTGCGGAGCAGTACAGTGGTGCGACTTCACAGAAGGGGTCACGACCTCACACACAAAGACGTTCTATTCAACCAGATAGCGAATCTCAGAAGTCTTCCACATACAGTGGAAACTAATGCCCTTAATTCTATTAGCTTTACAAATCCTTTGCTCTTTTAATACCTCCACGGAATTCACACTGATCTAAAAGAAACTTCACAGACAATGTCCAGGGGGGTTAGATACTGTATAAGTCTGTGATCCGAGTGCAGTTCTATTTAAACCCGAACGGCACTGAATACAGAGGAGATATTCACCTCTGCAAACGAGTGGATTCTGGATCTTGGCCTGGCAATGCTAAACAGGGCCCTATACGGCAAACTTCAGGGTGCCGATTCTATTAATGTTGAGGCAGGGGCAGCCCGACTGGGTACATGACTGGGACCCCGGAAGGTTGGTGGTTCAAGCCCTGGTGTAGCCATGATAAGATCCGTACAACTCAGCTTCAGCAAGGCCCTTAACTCTGCATTGATCCCGGGGGGATTGTCCCCTGCTTGGTCTAATCAACTGTAAGTCACTTTGAAAAAAAAAGCATCAGCTGAATAAATAATGTAATTACACTCTAAACTACATTCAACAATTACTGCAGATCCGCTTATAGCTCATCCCAGTCAGCTTAAAACTTCTAAAGAGGCAGCGGGATTGGTTGACAGCTAGGAGACGCATCGCTGCCCACAAAATACTCGGCGGTGAACGCAATACACTGCACCCGCAACTCAAACTCAGACTGCAAACTTTCAGCTGTCGTGGTACATTGTGATCTGGAGCGATTGTTTGAAATGATCAATGTGAGTCTCAGATGTTTGGACAGGTTGGCCAGTCCAGTACAATACAGCCCTTCAAGAACCCGGTGTACTGGTGCCAAGAACAATCGCAGTGTGAGGATGTTAAGGAATTCTTAAGCAAGCCCAAGACACTTACCTCAGTCTTCCATGTGCCTTACTGTTTTATTTACTAATAGCGCGTTGAGCACTGAATTAAAGTACACAGCATTACTTAAATTCGGCATAAATGTTTAAAACTTTGGTGAATCAATAAAGAATCATCATCTGTAATTAGAATTCATGGTTAGAAATATTTGTACTTCATGAAGGAGGTCGTAGGACAGTCATGCCAGTGGGTGGCTAAGAACAACACAACATTGGGTTGGTGTAAATGCTTCTTAAACGCATTCTGATTGGCCAGTACATGACTGCTCATTTTCTATGCCATAAACTCTTTAAAGTCCAATTTCCATCTCATTTGGACCGGTTATAAACATGGTACCAATAACGTTTATTTGGAATGTGCTTTTAAAAAGACTATTTTCTCAGTTTTGTCCTGTAAAATGTGCATTATAATGCAACAAGAGCAATGGGGAAACTGATCTTCAATAATGGCCCAGTTTCACGGACACAGAATAAGCCTAGTCCAAGACTAAATTCAATTTTGAATGGAGACTGCTCATACAAAACTCGATTTAGTTCGGGACTAAGCTTAATCTGTGTCTATAAAACATGCCTGTTAACTTAATACAAAATTTGTATTATAAAAGTGAATTATGAAAGGAGAACTTATTAAAGATAAGTCAAATTTTTGGTATGACAATTCTTTCTCATGAATATATTTATTAAAATGAAAGAATTCTGGAGAGAATTAAGACAATCATTTGGCGAAAACGGGAGGCAGAAGAATTTAAGTCACTAAGTGATGAAAAGGGGATTTTCTTTTACGCAGAGGAATGTGAAAGGTAAGGACTGATGGACGCACCTGTTGCTAAGCAGTTATTCATTTGATTAAGGCATTCCTGGTTTGCGTGCGTTAATGCTTCCATTTCAACTTGCCTATAATAAGAATAATTAGCCCTGTCACTTTGCAAACCTGCGTACAACATTAAATGTGATTATGGCCATTTAATATTCTCTTAACACCACCATACTGCCCCGTTTTCCTGCTCCCGACAAGAATGATATCGCACTGCTTTCAGTCAGAATCTGCACCACGTTTTGAACAGACAAGGATAAGCCCACCAATTCAGAGGATACAATATACCAATTTAACAGCATACATAGAGAGAGGGAAATGGAGGGAGATTGTTGAGATTGAGATTTCCACAATGTTTGTATTCCTGTTCTAATATCACTATTTGTGTTCCTGTTTGTGTGTACGCTTTGGCAATATTTACAGTACCAATGTATTTCATGCCCATGAAGCATTTTGAATTTGAATTTGAGAGAGAATCGAGAGCGAGAGAGGAAACAGAAATAGAGAGAGGGGAGAGGGAAAAGGGGCAGAGAGAGAAGGAAAGGGAGAGGAGAGAGAGAAAAGTGAAAGAGGCAGAGAGAGGAGATGGGGAGAGCGAAGGAAAGGGAGAGAGAGGGGGGAGAGGGAAAGGGAGAAAGGAGGAAAGGGAGAGAGAGGGGGAGAGGGAAGGAAAGGGAGAGGGGGGGAGAATGAGAGAGAGATGGGGAGAGAGAGGAGAGAAAGGGAGAGAGGGAAAGGGATAGGGGGCGAGAGAGGAGAGCGAGAGAGAGAGAGAGAGAGACAGAGAGGGAGAGCGAGAGAGAAAACCCCTGGATCAAGAGGAAACATCAAAGCCGCTCTCCGGATGCCATGCGGAAGCTCCACCCTGCGGAAGACAGAGGGGCCGTGTTGGAGCAGACCCAGACCACCTCCCGCTCCGGCGCTTCAGTGTCTGTGTGCTGCGCTGAAGTGCCTCTAGGCGCTACAGACCGGAGTGGAGC
The DNA here is from genome assembly GCF_963514075.1 of Conger conger. Classification (NCBI taxonomy): domain Eukaryota; kingdom Metazoa; phylum Chordata; class Actinopteri; order Anguilliformes; family Congridae; genus Conger; species Conger conger. The sequence goes on from NC_083773.1 coordinate 40,155,992, forward strand.
GGCAGGCTTGTCTGGAGCTCCTCAGAGACACAGCTACAGACAAAAACCACAGGTGGCATGTGGGTACTGGATCCAGCGTGACGCTACAGAATGGTTATCCTACAGATAACCCTGCCGTTGCAGTACTACCTCACACATGGGGAAAAGCAGCTGTATCCAGGTTTTCACAGAAATATAAAAATTCAGGCCACAGTGTTGGTCTTTCTTTACCTGAAAGACTGAGCGTACTTGGACGAGGTGGTGTGGTGGGTAGCACAAGAAGGTCATGGGTTTGAATTCCTCCACACAATGGCAGGAGTTCATATGTTCTCCCTGTGTTGTGTGGGTTTCCTCCCACAGTTCAAAGACATGCAGGTTAGACTGAGGGGATCGACACTGAGGGTAATCTACACTGAGGGTAATCTACACATCTACACTGAGGGTAATCTACACATCTACACTGAGGGTAATCTACACTGAGGGTAATCTACACATCTACACTGAGGGTAATCTACACTGAGGGTAATCTACACTGAGGGTAATCTACACATCTACACTGAGGGTAATCTACACTGAGGGTAATCTACACTGAGGGTAATCTACACTGAGGGTAATCTACACATCTACACTGAGGGTAATCTACACATCTACACTGAGGGTAATCTACACATCTACACTGAGGGTAATCTACACATCTACACTGAGGGTAATCTACACATCTACACTGAGGGTAATCTACACATCTACACTGAGGGTAATCTACACATCTACACTGAGGGTAATCTACACATCTGCACTGAGGGGATCTACACCGGGGTAATCTACACAGAGGGGCTCTACACCAGGGTAAGTGGGGATCTACACTGAGGGGCTCTACACTGGGGTAATCTACACATCTACACTGAAGGTAATCTACACGTCTGCACTGAGGGAATCAACACAAACGAGCACAAAGCCAGCAACAGCACAGCTAAACAACAGTGAGCCCTAGAACGCAAGGCAGCACTTCCCACAGCAGGCTCATGAAGCAGGGATCAGGCCAAAGGCAGAGCCCCACACAGTCCTCTCCTCTCAGACCGGGGAACCGGGCTCGACTCCCATTAATGGGGCTACAGTCAGCAGCTGCCATGGTTACGGACAGACCACAGCTGCCATGGTTACGGACAGGCCACAGCTGCAGCCATGACTATGACTGTAGCTGCTGCTGCCCACAGGCCTGCAGCTCTCCTGTAAATGTGGCCAGTGCTGTCCATGGTCCTGCAGTTATAGTGTGTGTTAGCTTGGTGCTGTCCATGGTCCTGCAGTTATAGTGTGTGTTAGCTTGGTGCTGTCCATGGTCCTGCAGTTATAGTGTGTGTTAGCTTGGTGCTGTCCATGGTCCTGCAGTTATAGTGTGTGTTAGCTTGGTGCTGTCCATGGTCCTGCAGTTATAGTGTGTGTTAGCTTGGTGCTGTCCATGGTCCTGCAGTTATAGTGTGTGTTAGCGTGGTGCTGTCCATGGTCCTGCAGTTATAGTGTGTGTTCGCTTGGTGCTGTCCATGGTCCTGCAGTTATAGTGTGTGTTAGCTTGGTGCTGTCCATGGTCCTGCAGTTATAGTGTGTGTTAGCTTGGTTCTGTCCATGGTCCTGCAGTTATAGTGTGTGTTAGCTTGGTTCTATCCATGGTCCTGCAGTTATAATGTGTGTTAGCTTGGTGCTGTGCATGGTCCTGCAGTTATAGCGTATGTTAGCTTGGTGCTGTCCATGGTCCTGCAGTTATAGTGTGTGTTAGCTTGGTTCTGTCCATGGTCCTGCAGTTATAGTGTGTGTTAGCTTGGTTCTATCCATGGTCCTGCAGTTATAATGTGTGTTAGCTTGGTGCTGTGCATGGTCCTGCAGTTATAGTGTGTGTTAGCTTGGTGCTGTCCATGGTCCTGCAGTTATAGTGTGTGTTAGCTTGGTGCTGTGCATGGTCCTGCAGTTATAGGGTATGTTAGCTTGGTGCTATCCATGGTCCTGCAGTTAGTTTGCATCTGATCTAAAGATTTCCATCCTTATCTGCATCCAAAGGTACATCCACCAAATATAGAAATGGAGGTAAACATTTGGGGCCAACTTTCAGTATTTGCAGTATTACACTTCTCTGAACACTACACTGCATAACTAGAGTTTGAGGGAACACAGCGCAGTGCAGAGGGCAGATAAACAGCTGTGATGCCCATCAGTTACTCTGATGAAAACACACCCAGGACACATCATTCCCGTGTCCGGGTAACATTGCTTGATCATGAAAATACAACGGATCTACTTATATCCCCACATTCACTTAAAAAGTGACTAATCCCTGAACCCAAAGGACCAAACCCCGTGGACAATGACTGGGGGGTTTTAGTCACATAGCCCAAATGTGGGACAAATTCTCTTTTAATCTGCTCTGAGCCTCATTAGGCATTTCAATATTCATTTCATATTTAAAATCGCACAGCTAATTTTGTATGAATATGTATGCCTGTGCATGTGGGCACATAGTGACCATTTTATTAGCTATTTATGTATTAATTTATGTATTTATTTCTGTATTTATTTGTTTGACTTCTTGGCCACCTGTAGCTGTAGCCTATCCACTGAGAGGTTTGACATGTTGCATGTTCAGAGATGCTCTTCAACATACCAATGTGTGGTTATTTGCAGTACTGTCAGCTTTGACCAGTCTGGCCCTTCTCCTCTGACGTCTCTCATTAACAAGGCATGTCCACCCTGTCAGGCACCACCAATCATTCCATGGTCAAAGTGGCTTAGATGACCCATCATGCTTAGTTTAACAAATAATTTTCACCACGTCTGCATGCTTTACATATCACGTCACTTGCGATTTGGAAGAGCAGGGGATTTGCCTTAACAAGCCGGTGTTCAGTCCCTATGAAACTGGCCACAGTGTCAAACCAGTTCCAAAGCAGGATAAAATATATATGATAAAACAGTGAGTGGAGACAGTGTGAGGGTGTGGAGCTGACAGTTTAAGATGGGGCTGGGCCCCCACATGGAAACACAGAGCGGATGAGAGGCCGCGGCTCGTTTCATGAGAAGCACGCTGCTTTAGCTGCAGGGCCGGGGGCCTCTGAAGAATGATGATTTCCCGCGAGTCGTAGCCAACGCTCCTCAGCACCCCGCTCACCCGCCAAGCCCCGCCCCGACCTCACCTGTCAGCCGGGAGCGCTGTCAGACCCACAGCCACACACACGCACAGCACGCACATACACACACACACACACACACCGCTTACAGGCTGTGTGCTGTCTCACACACGCACAGCACGCACACACACACACACACACACACACCGCTTACAGGCTGTGTGCTGTCTCACACACGCACAGCACGCACATACACACACACACACACACCGCTTACAGGCTGTGTGCTGTCTCACACACGCACAGCACGCACATACACACACACACACACACACCGCTTACAGGCTGTGTGCTGTCTCACACACGCACACACACACACACACACACCGCTTACAGGCTGTGTGCTGTCTCACACACGCACAGCACGCACACACACACACCGCTTACAGGCAGTGTGCTGTCTCACACACGTACAGCACGCACACACACACACCGCTTACAGGCAGTGTGCTGTCTCACACACGCACAGCACGCACACACACACACCGCTTACAGGCTGTGTGCTGCCTCACACACGCACAGCACGCACACACACACACACACACACACCGCTTACAGGCTGTGTGCTGTCTCACACACGCACAGCACGCACACACACACACACACACCGCTTACAGGCTGTGTGCTGTCTCACACACGCACAGCACGCACACACACACACCGCTTACAGGCAGTGTGCTGTCTCACACACGTACAGCACGCACACACACACACCGCTTACAGGCAGTGTGCTGTCTCACACACGTACAGCACGCACACACACACACCGCTTACAGGCAGTGTGCTGTCTCACACACGCACAGCACGCACACACACACACCGCTTACAGGCTGTGTGCTGCCTCACACACGCACAGCACGCACAAACACACACACACACACACCGCTTACAGGCTGTGTGCTGCCTCACACACGCACAGCACGCACACACACACACACACACACACCGCTTACAGGCTGTGTGCTGCCTCACACACGCACAGCACGCACACACACACACACACACACCGCTTACAGGCTGTGTGCTGTCTCACACACGCACAGCACGCACATACACGTGCACACACACACACACACAAACACACACACCCACCCACGCCCCGCTCAGAGGCTGTCTGCAGCACAGTGATCTTTACTGAGGAGAGAGACATACTACGTATCCACACCAAAAATCACAGGCAGACACGCCCCATCAGCACTGTTTATCTTTACTGATGAGACAAATACTACATATAGTACACCCCAAAAATCAGACACACGGACACACCCCATCAGCACAGTTAAGAGAAATACTACATATCCAAGTGAGACACACACACGCACGTACGTACAAACACATGCGTGTAAAAAGAAACCGCAATGGAAAATTTAATGAAACAAGACAACCTCACGTCCAAGATGCACACGCACATCACCGGAAAGAAAGTTGAAAAGTGCCCAGTCTAAACAGCACCCTTCCCCAGCGTGTTATGAGCATATACACGCAGCCAGACCCTCCTAAATAATTAACTGAGGAAAGCGTGGCGGCACACTCCTCAGAATACGCAACACGAGCGAGCGAGGGGGGGTCTCTCCTCCATCACAGCATTATTTACCCAGAGTCCAGCACTCAAACGCTCCAGCACAGAGTGCTCCTTATCATTACGCTATTGGCATTTGGCAGACGCTCTTATTCAAAGCGACGTACAGTTGATTAGACTAAGCAGGAGACCGGTGGCCGCAATGCCAAATCTGCTCCGCCGCTCTGACCCCGTAATCGCTGCTTGCAGATTGATATTTGCCATTTTGCGACACCGTTCCTGCTAAACGGAGGGTGGATAAAATGAGCAGTGGCCCTCCAAAAACTCCACAGAAGCGCAGCCCTTAAAACTACAGTGTCGGGGCTCAAACCCTTTTCACGTGCAACACCTTTTCATGTGTACCACTGCACAGAGCAGAGTTTTTTGGTTGGTTTCGCGGGAACTAGATCCATTTTGTTCAAATACCTTTCCATGACCGATTAATCTCACCTAGTGCGATTGAGCCAACTGAAAGGATCAGTAGGTGAGGTTTGGACTTTCTGAGAGTATTTCATTGGTTCAACTACATCAGACAAGCTTGGTAGAGCTTAGGAAAGTACAAATGCTCTACCCCTAACCACCAATATATACAATTGTATCTTTTTTGCTTGGAAAAAGTACTCATTTGTACCCAAAGGGAACATTGCTGTACTTTCAGGGTACATTTGTGGAAATTTGGTCTTTGATCTTGATCTTTTCGAGATAGAGATTTCTGGTTCTTGGGTGTGTCGAAAAACCTCTGCCCTGGTACAAAACCGCTACTCGTACACACCAAAATTATAGCATGGGTCAGGCCTGCTGCCTTGGGACAGTTGTATTAGCGGAAAGATAACGCTTGGGCAAGGCGGGTTAATCATTTAATTGCCACGAAAATACAGGTAGGACACCTGCGTCATCGAATCCGCCTGTTAATTACCCAAATAAAAGTGTGCGGTTGTTTTACATCTCTGTTCCGTTGCCGTTAAGGAGTGCCGCATGCGGAATAAACTTTGAACAAAAAAAATAAAAAAATAAAAAAATAAATTTAATTCGATTCTCAAGGCATTCACTTGCCTTGTACGTTGACCTTTCTAATGACTTCCATCTCGCAATGAAAACGGCGCGTTTTTAAAACGGCTCTCCCGGCACACGGCCGTGTCGACGCTGTCCGCGTAGCTTCCCGGCTCCTCCACCGGAATTATCCGAGGAGCGCTTCAATACAGACAGGGGTGTGATTTGGGATGATTAGAATAGTTAATGATAGACATTAAGTTTCATTAGAATACACAGGGCAAATATTCCCCTCAAAACAATTAAACCCGCCAAGCTGAAACAGCGTTTAGCCCACTTATCGTCGGTAATATCCTAAATATTCAGAAATTTGCGGGTCGTTTGGTAAAGGCGTGGGGGGTTATCTTTATAGAGTGTGTTGTTTGCACAGGTGGTAATGTCTGTGCAAACAACCTATAATACAGACCTGGGGTTCAAAGTGTTTGTTTTGGATTCTCAGCTGTGCTGTTCTGTGCTCTGTTGATCTTGCCTGGCGCATTTCAGCCTGCAAGGAGGAGCGGATGGGCGGGGTTTATGCTTTCTGACTTTCTGGATAATTTAATTTGTTGCAATACAACAGGCAAGATTAGTCAAATGCAGAAAAGTATTTGAATCCAAAACAAATACCATTTCAACTCAGTTCTGCCATCATATGGTACCCAATTTCAGGAAAAACTCACTTCATTATTCATCCTGCTTTCTCGAGGGCAGGGATAATCAAATCACAGTCCTGAAGGTCTGAGAACTGCTGGTTTTCTACCCTCCCTTTATCTGGGAGTCACGTGTCAAGACAGTCTTGGCCAATCAATCAAGTAGCACTAATTGTGCAGCCAATTACCTGTATATTTGATGATCGTTGCTAAATGGTAAATGTCTGTATTTATATAACATCTTTATCCAAGGCACTGTACAATTGATGCTTCTCATTCACCCACTCACACACCAACGGCGATTGGCTGCCATGCGAGACACCAATCAGCTCGTCAGGATCAATTTGGGGTTAGGTGGCTTGCTCAGGGACACTTCAACACACCTAGGGCGGGATTGAACCGGCAACCCTCCGACTGCCAGACGGCTGCTCTTACCTCCTGAGCCGATATCGCCCTGGGCGAGGGCCTCTAGCGGGAGGGGCTGACATGATAGTTGTTTTGCTTTTGCTCTGAAATTATCAACCGCTAACAAAGGCTGAAACATGTTCCGTATCCGCGTGCAGCGCGCGTGCCGTAACTGGGTTTGACGGGAGTGGTGAAAATGATTTACACGTAGTTTGTGTGGGACCGCCAGTCGAGCTCTCGGAGAACGCGGCCAAACGCAGAGATCACAGCAGGGGGTAATTACATGAGACAGTCTAAGGTTCTGAGGCTCAGAGACGAATATCAACGAGGAGCACGGGAATCGAATCGCTTTGGGCTACGCTGCTTTGTTGCGTGTGGAATCGCGAAGGGCTGAGCCCGACGGCTGGGCCCTTGGCAGAACAAGCCTTTCACTCTCAAGGACCTGTAGTTACATGGAAACAGGATGCGGTCCCACATTTTCCATCGGCAAAGGTTGCGTGGGCGTAGGAAATTAGATTAAATGCGATTTTCTGAAGAATAATTGGGTAACATACGGCACAAATGTATCTATGGAGACGCCGTGACTCGGTACAGCCTACTTGGAACGAGTAAACTTTGTAAGTATGTAAAATATCCTCTTCTCCACTCTGCCAGATTTTTTTTTAAAGAAAAGAAGAAAAAAAAACAGTCTGGGCCAATTGAAAACATACATAGCAATAAACCAAAATAATATCAACCACCCAGAAAGTAAACGACTCTTTGCCTTCTTGCATATATACGTATGCACACGCCGACATATATATGACAAACATCGCAAGCTGATATAACCGCGCCCTGTTTTTTCCGTTATTTAACCAGGTGAGTCTCATTGAGATGGTTATCTTTCTTACAAGGGAGCCATGGCCAAGAGCAAGCAGAAACTTCAAATTCAAAACAATACAGTCGAGGCCAATTCAAAACCTACAGTGCAATAAACTGAAATTATATCAACCACCGAGAAAGTTAACGACTCCATTTATCCTTTGCCTTCTTGCATATACACATACGCACACGCCTACGTATAAATGACAAACATGGCGAACTGGTTAACCCGCGCCCGTGTCAGCGCACCGTTACGCTAAGTGTCCCTCGCGATTGGGCCTCTGCTGTGTCACTGTGGAGAGACTCTCCGCGGGGCTAGCCGCCACACACCGCGTCTGCACTACAACTCCCACGATGCCTCTCTGCTTTCAGTCGCAATTAACTCCTCTCCTGTTCAGCGGCTCGGCAAACGCATTCATCTGGGGCCAGAGGAGAGGTGAGCGGGGCGGAGGTGGGGAGTGGGGGCGGTTGTCAGGAGGAGAAGATGGACGTTAATGGGGAGGGGGACGAGGGGCAGGAGAGACGGAAGTGTAGTGTGGAGGGACTGTTAGCCTTATGTCTGGCTGGAAATGTGCCATTTCCAGAGGCCAAAATGTGTTTCGCACAATCGCTGTGATTGGACCGACATGCACACAAATCCACATGAAAGGAATTTGCTAAAAAATTAAATAAAAAACAGATTAAAGAATATTTGTTTTCTATGAAAACATTCCATGTTGTTTTGTTTGATTGTTTTTCCTTTGCTCACTCCACGTCACCCGTGTTTGCGCACGATACATGCTGCAGCATGATGAATCTGGACCCACAGCTGTGTGCATTTACACTTTTCAATGTACAATCACTGAGCACTTTATTAGGAACACCTGCACATCTACTTATTCATGCAAATATCAAATCAGCCCATCATGTGGCAGCAGTGCAGTGCATACAATCCGGGTCAGGAGCTTCAGTTACATGTTCACATCAACCATCAGAATGTGGGAAAATGAGGTCTGTGACTTTGACCGCGGAATGATTGTTGGTGGCAGACAGGGAGGTTTGAGTATCTCAGAAACTGCTGATCTCCTGGGATTGGCACGTACAGCAGTCTCTAGAGTTTGCAGAGAATGGTGCAAAAAACCAAAAACATCCAACGAGCAGAAGTTCTGCAGACAGAAATGCCTTGTTAATGAGAGAGGTCAGAGGAGAACGGCCAGACTGGTCAAAGCTTACAGGAAGGTGACAGTAATGCAAATAACCACACATTACAACAGTGGTATGCAGAAGAGCATCTCTGAACAAACAATGTGTCAAACCTATCAGTCTAAAGTCTAAAAAAAGAAGTGTTCTAAATTCTTAATAAAGTGCTAACTGAGTGTATAATAAATAATATGAATAATAATTCAAATAAAAAAATTTGACATATAAAGACATGATCCACCAGAACTGTAAATGTTAACGTGGGTTAAACTACGAATGGCACAAAGGCTACATTTTGCATACGTTGCATTTTGTGTATTGTAAAATTATAACAATAATAATAATAATATGTACATGTTTTGAAATGAGCCTGTTACTTTTCCCCGCAACTTGCAAAAAATAAAAAATGACTGAGCTCCCCAGCATATGTAATGTTTATTTAAGGAAGGGAATATACAAGCAAAACAATCTATTTTTTTTAATACGTGGTTATGAATCTGAGCTTTTAAGGAGCTTTATTTTATACAAGTAATAAGCAGGGTGTTAGATATATCATTAATCACAGTGCTATTAGAATGCTAGCATAAATCACAGTATGCTAATATGCCTGGGCGATTACTTCATCCATGTTTAATAACCAACCTTTTTTCTTTTTTTTTCTCCATCTTTCATCAAAATAGTTTTTCATACCGAAACTGAGAGGAGAAAAACATTACAAATGCTAATTGTTTTTCTGCCACCTCTGAAATGCGTCCCTTTTTTTAAATGCACATCGCATTTTTATCGAAAGGCAGTATAGACGCTCAGCGGCCACTTTATAAGGTACAGCTTGTTAACACGAATCCCGTCCGATGCTCCTCCAAACGGCCAATCGCGTCGCTCGCAAGTCGATACATAAACTAGCCAGACGTGATGACGAGGGGCAGTTGTTCATTAGCCGGGGCAATAGCCGGGGCAATAGCCACGCTCATGGTCGTGTATATAAATGCTGCACCAGGTCCAGTTGCCCATTATTTTGCTGACGATGGCTAGAAGAAGTCTTAACCAGTTCAGGAGCTGTCTTAAAGACTTTGAAAAAATAGTTTTTGTTGGGGCAAGTTTGGCAGGAGGTTCAGCCAGAGAGACTGCTGAGCTGGCTGATGTTTCAAGAGAAAGAGTCGCAACAGCGATGTTGGCACAGAAGACTGACGGAAAGACATCAACAAAAGGGCAGAGGTCATCAACTGTGGGCCTCCAATCCAAATGCAGCCCTGGTTTTCCCTTTTGTCCTGGCTAATGAATGCTACCGATTGGCCAGACTCTCATCAGACCAAAAGGGAGGGTGGAAAACCAGCCGTTCTCAGCCTTCGAGGACCGTGAGTTGCTGATCCATGATCTAGGGGCAAATGTGGTTACAGTAAACAGGAAGACAAGTTTTTCATCCACTAATCACAGTGGCTGGTGAATCCCAAAATTCACCAGGCAATTTCTCTGTTATTTCTCAATATTGCGTCGGTGCGTGTGTTGGTCTGTGCGTGTGCGTGTGTGTGTGTGTGCTTGTGTGTGCTTGTGTATGTCTGTGTGTGCTTGTGCGTGTGTGTGCCGGTCTGTGCGTGTGTGTGTCGGTGTGTGCGTGTGTCTGTGCATGTCTGTGCATGTCTGGGCGTGTCTGTGTGTCTGTGTGTGTGCGTGTGTGTGTGCGTGTTTACGTCCGTCTGCATCAGTGTATGCGCATGTGCACAAAAATAAAAAGATAATGTGCAATATTTAATGGTGGAGAAAATAAGAGAAAATTATTGTACTACAGCATTCATTTACATTCATTTGTATTTTCCCTACTGACCCTACTTATTACCTCTAAACTGCCTAAACCGTGGTAATCCCAGATATCAGCAACTCCCCAAAGCCAGATTAAAAAAGAGAGAGGGGGGGGGGGGGTCTAGCTAACGTAATCAAACTGACACCATAGGAGGTCTAGCACGCAGGTGGTTTCAACACTGTTTTTCTGCACACTCTTTTAAAAAAAAGTTAATAAATAAAAAAAGTGACAAAACATTTCTGTATAGCTGTCAGAGCGGATCTGCCTCTCCCGAAACGGCAGGTTAGCGTAGCGGTTTAAAAGCACCTCTCATGAGCCACTTGTAATGCGTTTGCCTGTGGATGCGGTCTCTTTGTGCGCTGATTGCCGGGGAGAGGCAGCGGAAGATCAGTCTCCAGGGACGGTCTCTCTCTCTCTCTCTCTCTCTCTCTCTCTCTCGACGTTTGATCGCGGTAAACACGGCGAGCAATCCCAGCCTGCTCCGGCGAATCGGAAGGCTCGGCAAGGGGAGGCCTTAGCACACCTGTCACACACACACACACACACACACTCTCACACACACACACACACACACTCACACACTCACACACACACACACACACACACACACACTCACACACACACACTCTCACACACACACACACACTCACACACTCACACACACACACACACTCACACACTCACACTCACACACACACACACACACACTCACACACACACACACACTCACACACTCACACACTCACACACACACACACACACACACTCTCACACAGTCACACACACACACACACACACACACTCACACACACACTCACACACACACACACACTCACACACACATTTACAGCACAATTCAAACAGGCTTTATTAGTATAACTGGTGATATCATAAGCGGAGATTTAGAAGGTTCTATCTGCGTTCTGAGTGGTTTTGAGACATTGAGCTTCAAAGATTCCAAAGTAAATGGGCTCCAAGGAGATACAAAAAAATGTAGCATTTTTTCATACTTTTAAACCAAAAACTTTGTACATGCATTTAGTGCATGTCGACAGTTGATTTTGGAAAGGCAAAGCTTTGGTCATATCTGTATGTATTTGTATGTATCCTGACTGTTTTTTTTTCTTCTCATTTCTCAGCCGTACAATGGCTACTTCGCCTTATTGTCACACCTCTGGTCCTCGTTTTGACCAAGGCCAATAACAGACTCCAAAGGCCTAGAATCAAGACTATAAACTTAAAGCTTACTTATACCAGCATTAAGAAGCAACTGAACACACCTGATGAATCAGAAACACCTGCAAAAACATTTATCCCAAACATTATGGTGCCCAGAAATAGGGGGACCATGATGCCTCTCTCTGTTACTCTGTCCCTCCCTCCCTCCCTCCCAGAGCATACAGACAGGTGGATGCAGCAGAGAGGAGAGCTATATAGAAACTTACAGCTTATGTATACCTGTACTAAAGAAGCAATTGACCACACCTGACGAATCAGAAACACCTGCAAAGCCATTGTCCCAAACATTATGGTGCCCAGAAATAGGGGGACCACGTTCTCTCTCCCTCTCTCACAGAGCATACAGACAGACACATGCAGCAGAGAGGGCCACACAGCCGGTCTGTGATGGAGTCTACGAAAAACAAATTAAGCATGGCGGCTCCAACGATTAGGGCAATTTACAGCATCGATTGAAACAATTATCCAGCAGTTTGGAGGCGATCTGAAAGGTGTGAAACTGCAGAAAGCTGAGGGGGGAAGAGGTCAGGACATTAAAACCATAGAAATAAAAACATTAAACCCGTAGCGACCACAAACACATCATCTCATTGCGTTAACACAAACCACTACACCGAAAAGCGTGCTAAATATCTGTACACACATACTCCAAATCGCATAATAGAACTAATTTAAATACAAAAATGCCTCAATATCCACACTTCCACAAAATGAGAAGGCATATTTTTGTTGATGATACTTTCGCAAAGGTCTTTGGTTTAGACGAAAGCGGAACTGTTCGAAGCGCACTCAGAAACGGCCAACACAAAAGACGGCGGTTGCCCAAGTGCAATTTCAGATTTGAAGCGGCCGCGGATTTGCACTTTTTATTTCTTTCTTTATTTTACAATCGCTTCGACCTCCCCTTCAACGCAGTGCTTGTTCAGCACCTATCTTTATAGTGCAGGGAACTTCTCGCCATTCAAAGCTCTCGTTCCAGGATTGCGGTGAATGCCAGCATTCTGTCCCTGCTATGGTTGAACACTGGACCAGCGTGAAGTCTCTTGACATCTGGTGGATGAAAAGCTATCTGGCACGGTTTGAAATTATGAAGTCTTGTCTTTTTTCCTGTTGAAATCTGCGAGTAATTCAGGATTATTTTTTTGTTGATGTAAACACACTCCATTTGACACTGGCCTGGATTCAGTCAACACATAAATAATAATAATTTTGTTGTTTAGCTGACACTTTTATCCAAAGCGACTTACAGTTGTTTAGACTAAGCGTGGGACAGTCTTCACTGCAGCGACGCGTGGTTAAGGGCCTTGCTCAAGATAGATAATTACATCTTATATAGCACTTTTCTAGCCAATCAAAGCTCTTTACAGCAATGAGTAGGAAACTCACGTCAACCACCAACAACATGTAGCACCCACCTGGGTGATGCACGGCAGCCATTTTGAGCCAGAACGCTCACCACACACCAGCTGATCTTTTTTTTTGGCAACTGAATCAGGGGATGATTAGGTGGCAGGTTGAAAGAGCCAGGACACTGGGAAACCCCCTACTCTTTGCGAAGAGTGTCATGGGATCTTTAATGACCACAGTGAGTCAAGGGACCAACAGCTGTGCGGACCTTATCGTGGCTACACCAGGGCTTGAACCACCAACGTTCTGGGTCCCAGTCTTGTGCCGTAGAAACTAGGCTACAGGCTGCCCTCATTCACTGAATTAAACACATTTGTTAAACCCCACATTAATGTAGTTTGGTTGATTCAGCTGAATCAACCGAAGCCAGGGCTTTTGTCTGTGGGAGTGAAATGACTTTGCTGAGGGAGACACTACGTTGAGGGACATCTTGCGTGTCTTTGAGTTCAGAGTCATCTCATTATCACCGCTTTCCAGCAAGATGAGAGAGCAGACAACAAAAAATAAATAATAAAAAGCCAAAAACTAATCAGTTTAGTTCACATCCGCAAATTAACGTTCCCGGGCTCATTGTAGCCAAAAACGGTTACTAGGGGCAGGCTTTAAAAACATGCAAATATATTTTCATACATTTATGTACAGGGCAGATTAGAAAGTAGGCGAGTGTTTGTGCTGCCGAGTGTTGCTCCAATTAAAACTTGTTTTAATGCAGTCGATAGTTCAACGTCTTTATGCGGCGTTTCCTTTCGAGAATAAAAACATGTAAATTGAGCGTGTTTAATGATGCGTATAACTGCACTGTTAAAGGCAGGAGTCCCACCAAATGGAGTGCGACTCCAGTGGCAATTCATAGCCGTGATTTATGGCGTATTCCGCGGTGAAGGAAACACCGCCCTCCCTTTGCAGAGGATATTTAATGGCGAATGCAGGGAAGTGAAGCTGCTCCAAACTGCAGGCCAACTGCTGAGCGCCCCCAGGATAGACAAACACCAGATGCACTTAACTTAATGGTGACATGGGTTTAACAAGCAGGTGTGTGTGCGTCTGCGTGTGTGTGTCTGCGTGTGTGTGTGTGTGTGTGTGTGTCTGCGTGTGTGTGTGAGTCTGCGTGTGTGTGTGTGCATCTGCGTGTGTGTGTGTGTGTGTGCGCGTGTCTGTGTCTGTGTGTGTATCGCTATGTGTGTGTGTGTGTGTAAGGGTGTGTGCAAATCTGTGTACGTCTGTGTGTTTGTGTGCCAGTGTGTGCAAGTGTGTGTGTTTGTGTGCGTGCACTTTTGTGTGCATGCATCTGAGTGCATGTGTGTGCGTACCAGTGTGTATGTGCGTGCGTCTGTGTGTCCGTGTATGCGCTTGTGTCCGTGTGTGTGTTGTGCGCCTGTGTGTGTGCGTGTCTGTGTATGTGTGTGTGTGCATCTGTGTGTATTACACAAAGAGAGACAAAGAAAGCCAGAGATAAAGGGAGGGAGAGACAGAGAGAGAGAGAGAGAGAGAGAGGGAGAGAGAGAGGCCGATAGGGAGCGACTGAGGGCAGTGACAGCAGAGAGAATGAGAGAGTACACAGAGAGAGAGATTATCTATGTGGCTGGGGTACAGAGAGAGAGATTATCTATGTGGCTGGGGTACACAGAGAGAGAGATTATCTATGTGGCTGGGGTACACAGAGAGAGATTATCTATGTGGCTGGGGTACACAGAGAGAGAGATTATCTATGTGGCTGGGGTACAGAGAGAGAGATTATCTATGTGGCTGGGGTACACAGAGAGAGAGATTATCTATGTGGCTGGGGTACACAGAGAGAGATTATCTATGTGGCTGGGGTACACAGAGAGAGAGATTATCTATGTGGCTGGGGTACACAGAGAGAGATTATCTATGTGGCTGGGGTACACAGAGAGAGAGATTATCTATGTGGCTGGGGTACACAGAGAGAGAGATTATCTATGTGGCTGGGGTACACAGAGAGAGAGATTATCTATGTGGCTGGGGTACACAGAGAGAGATTATCTATGTGGCTGGGGTACACATAGAGAGAGATTATCTATGTGGCTGGGGTACACAGAGAGAGAGATTATCTATGTGGCTGGGGTACACAGAGAGAGAGATTATCTATGTGGCTGGGGTACAGAGAGAGAGAGATTATCTATGTGGCTGGGGTACACAGAGAGAGAGATTATCTATGTGGCTGGGGTACACAGAGAGAGATTATCTATGTGGCTGGGGTACACAGAGAGAGATTATCTATGTGGCTGGGGTACACAGAGAGAGATTATCTATGTGGCTGGGGTACACAGAGAGAGAGATTATCTATGTGGCTGGGGTACAGAGAGAGAGATTATCTATGTGGCTGGGGTACACAGAGAGAGAGATTATCTATGTGGCTGGGGTACACAGAGAGAGAGATTATCTATGTGGCTGGGGTACAGAGAGAGATTATGTATGTGGTTTGGGTACAGAGAGAGATTATGTCTGTGGTTGGGGTACAGAGAGAGATTATGTATGTGGTTTGGGTACAGAGAGAGATTATGTCTGTGGTTGGGGTACAGCGCAGAGAGAGAGTGAGAGAGCAGAGTGTGATTATGCATGTTGTTTCGGGTGACCGTCTCATGTAGGCATAAAAGTGCAACGGAAGGCTGAGGAAAGAGCTGTCAGTCACAGCCAGATTACCCATGAGCCTCGAGACCCATGCCCTGAGAGAGCTCTACTGAGGCACAAACTGAGCACCGGGACCAACCACAGGGAAATGAGCTTTCATAAGCCGAAAAGCTGCAGTTACCGTGAATTCAGGACATGGCTAGCCCAAATCATTTCTGTACTGGGGGAAAGGCACAGCCCTCTGTGCGCTCAAATAGTGATGTACATTTTGATTTGGGACACAATGAAAGTCACAAAGAAGAGCCATTGCATAAAACCAAGAGGGTGCAAGGGAGAGCCGGTCGGAAATAGGCCAAGCACGCCGACCACGGAGAGAAAAGAGCCAGAAGAGAAAGGTCAGACCGATGGCTAAAAAATGCATTGCAATTCAAAGAACCTTTTTCAGCTGCGGAACAGCAAACCACTGAAAAAATACGAAGAACCGAAAAAGAATTCCACAAGAATTATTCATCTTAATAAGGACAGACTGGAGAATGACCTGGTAAAATGCGGAGGGGATAGATTCTTGAGGTTTTTATCGGAATAGATAACTATGAAACTTTCGTTAAACAAAGAGGATGGCATTTGCAAAATTTCAAGAACCTTTAAAAAGCATCTGGAAATAGTAAGGCGAGAGAGGAGCCGGATACCCACCTGGAATGTAATGACAATCAGGGGTGGATACAACAAACTTTCAGAAACCTGGGTTGTACTTTGGGTCACTATGGTTGTTTGAGTGCAATGGCAGAGCATGGCTTTGTCAAGGCTGACGTATTTGAAATTAAAATGGCACAAGCACAACTACATAACAATAAAAACGTTATTTCGACCATAGACTCCCTCGTGGTTCAGCTGTTATCTGTTTTTCTCCGTCCCAGTTGATCTCATCAGGTATTTCAAGTGTTCGGAAATAAACCATGGAGTCAAAGTCGGGACAATGTAGGACCTCACCACACAATTTAGAAAGGAAAGTAAAACTTTATTGCAGTCGCACTGGGCCAGCAGGAGGATCACTGCAAGACAAAACAAGCTTGCCCTGCAGTAACTTTTAACGCACTGGTCTTAAATCCTGCTTCAAATACTCTCAAAAGGATGTGACAGTGGGTCGAGATAGAAACCTCAGTATTCAGGAATGACATGACATTGTTCACAAACAATACCTTCAATCAGGTTTTTCCTTCTTTCATGTTTAACTGACTAAAACACACCGTACACACGTAACTGCTTATCAAAAGACACAACTGTGAACCCATCAGATTTTGTCACACATCGCCATTTTGTGGCTTTGAACACTGTAGAATTTTTTTATAACAAAATAAATATTTATGCCTTTGATGGAAGGAATGCTACAAAGCCATACAAAATAACTCTGATCTATATATCAATTCCAAACACAATTTCAGTGGTGGCGTAAGCTCGAGAAGGCAGTCAACATGAAAGCGTTCCCCCAAATCGCCCCCATTGAGCAATTTCCCAGATTGAAATTTGTCATCAGAGTTCACTGAACCCACGGATACATTCCAGTGGGAAGCCTCAGATGTTTGCAGCAAACACTCAAACACTCAAATTTCACTCTGAATAGAATGACCTCAATTGCTTCACTCGCAAATGCTGTTTGACATCACAGTTCACCGCCAGCGTCGTTAGCGTCTGCTAGCGCGGGTGACATTGGCTGAGGGTGACACCCTCCCTGGGTGTGTCAAAGGGTCCCCTAATGCTCCCGACGAGCTGGTTGGTGCCTTGCATGGCAGCCAATCACCATTGGTGTGTGAGTGTGTGTGTGTGTGTGTGTGTGAATCGGTGAATGAGAAGCATCAATCGTACAGCGCTCAGGATAAAGGCACAATATCAATGCAGTCCATTTAGTATTTACCATTCACACTAAGGTATACAAAAAAAAAGAAGAAACAAACACCCAAAGAACTACAAAGTCCAAGCTCCCTTGCTCTTCCCATCCTCATTTCATTCTTCCCATGAGCCTTATGTAAAGCAGCAAGGGAGGCCACACCACCAGTACAGCAATTACCAGACGTGAAGGAATCAATTAAAAACAGGTAAAGATAAATAAATAAGACCGTCTGCAGCCCGATGGCTTCCTGAAGGAGCGGGACGGGGGGTGGGGGGCAGAACAGCGGGCCCCCGCGGCTCCCAGGGGCCCGGCCCAGACAGCGCTCCACGCACGGCGTGTTTGATTTGGGCGGATCAGGTGTCAGCGTACCCTACAAGCGCAGGTTGAGCCATGAATAATGGATCCGCCACGGACCCCGGGCGCGGCGGGAACCTTCCGCCTGGCCGTGACCGGAATCCGAAACGCACCATTAACCGCCGGCCCTCGCGATGAGCGGAAACTTCCGGAGCCGGGCTGCTCCGGGTTTATCCGTCCGGGTCGCCCCGCGGCTTCACCGCCGGCTGGCATGCGGCGGAGCTAGCGGGCGCCCGATGCCGACGTGTGCTCTCTGTACGGGAATGTGGCTCCTCTCTGAAAACCTTTCAGCCCCCAAGCCAACGTGAAGTAGCTCCTCGCAAAAGGGGGTTTGGCTTGAGAACAATAATTACTGGTTCAGAAAATTGAGAAAGTTGAGAATTTAGTATTTGGTTTTATTAGGGGCTCAAAACAATAGTATAACAGTCATTTCGATTGGTTTAAAAGATATAAAGCCATATTTCCAGAATCCATATGGCCCTCTGGATTCGTTTACGGTAGCTACGATTGAGTAACATATGGCACTCCCGGGACAGAAAGGGTTAACTCGTCATAACACAGAAGGATCTTGTGATGCCAAAATAGCTATTGTAATTCAATCTAATAGCCCAAATGCACAAATAAAGCATTACCATGGTGGGCAGTTCAGTATAGTTGTTTGGGAACAGGACGTGTAACCCAGTAGCAGTGCATTCAATTCAAATGTAGTGCATTCAAAACGTATGGCATGTACTGGTTTTGTACATTTGAGTAGAAAACACAGAATGCGACACAAACACAGCCTAACAAAAGCCGGTCCCCCATCTCCCAGAGAGAGGTCCGTACTCTTTAATTAGACCGTGTGTCAGAAAACTTGTCAGCAGATACCTCACAAGCTCTTGTTAAAATGCAGTGCTTGGACGTACAGCAATAGAAATGGTTTTTTTAACCAACTACAACCAATAAACAGTAAAATGTAAAAAGCTATGCCCAGCCACCATGCCTGATTAACTCGCTCCCACACAACCCTGGATTCTAATTTAACTGTTGCTACCATAGGAACCATAGGAAATATAAACTCATACCTCAATATGATCTGAAACTGTGGTGCGCTAGGGTCAATATGACTTTCCACATCACTGTGAAGAGAGTTTTCCAAACTCCAGATACCCTAATCCCAAGTTACCCCAAATATCTGGCCAGAAAAATTACAGTTAAATTACAATTAAGTGACATAAACGTTCAGCAGGATGCAGAAAATGTGACGCAGCATGATATAGGTGGTTAATATGGCCATTTATATTATTATTACAACGTTATTAACATGTAACTACAATTTAATATGTAGCTAACGCACTTACCATGTACACAGAAAACATTTGATTGAATGTAGTACACTACCTCAATTGCCTATACTGTCAGTAAACTAAATATGCATACAGGTAGTTTGGTATATGAGCAGATCAATTATTTAGATTTTTGCACAAAAACAAAGCATAAAAGGGATTTAAAAAATCCTGACAGGTTCTGCAGTTCCCTGCTCTGATATGCCAATTCATCAGTTAAGACTATAGGTGGCATGAACTGTAGTGTTTAACTGTTGTCGTTAACTACTAAACTACAGAAAGTTTTATCTGTACAGCTTTGTTAATGTATTCGCACATCATTAATTCATGTTAACAACACATTAGGTAATGCCAGTTCATCATGGAATAAAAAAAGTATATGTATTTGTTAAAGGTTAACAAGTTATGAGTGTAACCTATGTTTTGCTAATTACATGAGATAATGGATTTAACTACTAATGAAGTACATTCATGCTTAATTATTGTATCTGCACATCATCAATTCATATTAACAACTACATTAGTTAACCCATTACGGACTAAGGTGCCCTCTAGTAAACCAATAGAAAGGCCTAGGAATCAAAATCATGCATCATGCGGTCATGTGTCTAGAAAAATGGTCGTATGATCAAATACTGGCACGGCATCCGTCTGTAAAGGGAGATGTAACATGCAGGTCGCATCTGCCCATAAGGGGTTAATACCGCTACAAGTGACCTTATTGTAAAGTGTTACATGTACAACCAACAAAAAAAACTTTAATTATGTTTATGTTATATTTATAACTATGAAAAAAGCAAGGAGATTAATTATGAGCAATTGTTTCACAAAGCAGAAATAAAAAGCACAAGAGTGGAGATATTTCATCTGCGCCATAGAATCAGCGGGTTTCTGAAGTCGCCGGTCAACTTTGATCTAACCCAGTGCTTATAGCGCTGTGCAGTTGGGGGATTCCAAATGTTTTGATGTTTTTTTTTGTTTTCTTTTTTTCCTGACAGGTCTAAGAAGTATTGCTGAATAGTAAACACTCCCTCCATTTGAATTTGTAATCTCGAATGCTGATGAAACCTCCTCTAGCCGATTAGCACAGCAGGACTGTCGATGCCCTTGCCCCTGAATTATAAAATGGAGGCCCATCCTCCTCGGGAAATAAAAAAACAAAATAAAAGCTCCAAAAAAATTATACTTCCTGCAGTTGCGCCAAGTCTTGAGGCACACCACACTTGCTTATTCTGACAGACCGTCTTCACAATTTTTGTCATCAAACGGCCCTCCAAAAAAATAATAATACATATGCATTGAGGCAATATTTTACTTTGGTAGAACAAGTAATTTTGTGCAGCCAGCCCTCTTGTATTTGCATAGTGTGAATAATAGCAACATCAGCAGTCCCTACTGACCGTGAATAGCATAGCTGTTCCTCTTAGCTGACAGATTCCCTATTCTCACCCATCCATTCTTGGGTTCTCACCAAAATTAAAAGTTTCAAAACTTGAACCAACTACAGAGTGTGCTTGTTTGGATATGTATTTCATATTTTCAACATTTTATTGTCAGATAAGTTAGGAATACAAAAATTCCAATACGGCTTGTATTTCTACGCAGTTGCCTGAAAACAGTTAACAGAAACCAGCTTTTTAGCTCACAAGAATAGAAAAAAAAACATTACTACAATGCATTTTCCTCTGCACTTTGTGCTGTAAAACTATTAATTCCGGTGACGTCCTGAAGATGAATCAGAGGGAGTTGAGAGCCTGAAAACCGGGAGCAACAGGAACTGTTGTTAACGGTAAGCAGGTACAGCTGATACTGCCAGTAGTCATGCTGTATGCATACAATGGGGTAGACTCCACAAAATTACTTGTAATACCAAAGTGAACTGTCCTTTTAATGCAAATGTTCAGAGCGGCCTGCTTTTGTCACACATCACGAATGCTAGTTCTGCAGTCTCAGGTGATTTATCATCAGGTGGTTTTCAATGCATTTTTTAAAACCACAAAAAAGGGGAAAAATCAGGCCCTTATTAAAATATGTAACTACATGTTATATTAACTACATGTTATAGTATCACCCTTTTTTAAAAGAAAAAGATTCAGGGCGATGAATTTGTTCATACTTAATATTCAAATGCATTCCACTCCATTAATAGGATTGTTCAATTAAATTAGTCAATCGGCCGAGTGGTCGATCCAAGCGTCCGCTACCATCACGGTAATGATGAAAATCCAACAACACGCGCTGGTATTTGCGTCAGCTACCCGACCCAGGTCTCTCCGTGTTGCCACAGCGCTCTTGTTAGCAGTTCTTCTCCAGCCCAGTCCCAGAAGGCCGATCCGGGGGAAAGACGATCCGTTTCCCCCCCGCAACCGAGTGTTTAATTTGAAGAGCAACACAGGAGTAGTAAATGAACCGCGCGCACCCCGAGAGTACATTCCTGGGGAAGATATAAGGCAGCGCACGCACACACACGACACGCCTGTGTGCTTTTCTTCAAACAAGTGCTTTCTCCCGCAGTCCTACTCTCCCATTATCCAGGATATAGCCTGGGCCGGGAAATATTTGTTGTCTCTATTAGGGCTATGCGCATTTCACACGGGCATATATTTTCTGTGAAGTTTGCTATCTTAACATAACAGAAAAATTTATGTTGTCGTTTTTTTTTTTTTGTTTCCTCCCAGGTCTAATTTCAGGGTCTTCCGCTCTACAGGACGGTAAATGAAATTTATGCTAATATGGCGCTGTCGCCAGAACTCCAAGGTTCATTTGAGGTCTCCTTATAGCGAGGATGTTTAATGTGCAAATTCGGATTATGGTATTTATTTTTACATTTTCTGTACTTCAGATGTAATTTTAGGTTTAGTTTAAGGGTGGATCCTTCCCCTTTGAAGGTTCTCTGAGGAGATTCAGTGAACCCCCTGACACTCGAGACATCATTATTTTTTTAGACAATCATGAATGGTTAGCTAAATCACTTGCAGCATTGTTTAAAATTAATTAAAATGGAAGCAAAATGTCATTTTATTTCCCCGTTTGTATGTAGACAAGAGGAATTAAAGCAGCAGAAGCAGACATTTGTTTGATGTTTGTTTGTTGGTACAATAATATTAAATATCCTGAAACTTAATTTCACATTTCAGGGCAACATCGCTACCAATTTAGAATATGCTGGAATTTTCAACTGCAGAATGGCTCAACTTTTCTTTCTTGAGTCTGTTCTGAAAGATTTCAATGGAGTATTTTTTCATATTACCTTCAGACTTAAAAAAAAAAATCTTTTCAAACTTCAATGTGTACAAGGGACTTGCATATTCTCTTGCTTTACTTTAGTTGTGGGGACTAAATCCAGGTATGCTAAAAACACACAAAACACACATTTCCTGTTAAATGCTGAACATGGTAAATGATACATAAATTATGAACATTGAAAAATATAATAATGTATAATAATTCTGAGACAATGCCTGTGCACAAACCTATGAATATTTCTGAGGACGTGAGTTATTGATAAATTACGGCACTACGACTACTTTCCTTGTTAACACTTCCAGCAACCTCCCAGTAAAATGTTAATGTAATAGCTTATGCGAGTTCAATAGGGCGGGACTCTGCCTGATCAGAGTGAGATGTTCTCTATCAGAGTTGATTTAACACTAAACCCTCGACCGCGGAGAGAGTAGCGCAGGCAGTCGGTCGGCGATTGGGGAGGGGGGCGGCGGAATGCCCTTGAGCAAAGGCGTTTGACGTGACAGCCGGCAGACTTCACCCGACCTCCCAGAAGCCCCCGGGTCTAAGTCCCCGGGCTGACAGCAGATGGGGAGGCGGCTACGCCGGCGCCCGTGAAGGTGAGGCTCGGAGCAGCCTTTCGCATAAACACGTCTCCCGCCGTTTCGCCCGCCGCAGAACCGCTAAATTACAACCGATCTGCCGGAATAATTATCGTCTTTCTCCCCCAAATAACTCGCGAGGAGCCCGATTCGAGCGGAGACCGCCCGAGGTGATTAACCGACGGAGGAACATTAAACATCTGCGCCACGCGGCCCCCTCCGCGCGAGGCGGGCGGGAAACAATTACAAGATCGGCCGCCCCGAGGAGCGGGAACGTGACACCGTCGCCCCCGACGACGGAGGAGCGGCTAGCCGGTCGCGCCGAGGGTCCGGCGGAGGATTAAAACCGCCCGAGACGGCCCAGGCGGAGCTACGGGGCCTGTCAGAACCGCGCTGGCTGAGGCATCGCGGTTCAGACGGGAGACTTCGGACAGAACCTTCCGGGCAGCCCAACAGCAGGGGATAGCACTGTCGCCTCAAAGCGAGAAGGTCCTTGGTTTGAAACCTGTGTGGAGTTTGCATGTTCTCCTTATGCCCTCGTGGGTTCCACTAAAAACTGCACCGCTGTAGCCACCGGGGTTGGGGAGGGGCTCCAGGGGGATTGTCCCCTGCTCAGTCTAATCAACTGCTAGTCGCTTTGGATAGAAGCGTCAGATGAATTATTCATCCAAAGACATGCAGGTTAGGCTACGGGGATGGCATCGCTCCTAATGAGCATGTGTCAACCTAACCTGTTTATCTTGTTCCCAACTTGTTCCACGTTCATCTACAATATCCCCTTGCTGTAATTGCATCATTCTGTTCCACATGTTCCCATATTCATCATGATGAGAGATTAATCTGAATGGCTAATGCGCTGGTGTATATTATGCAGCCATAGACCCTAGGCGGCAGACGAAAACATGATGCATCATTATTTTGCATCTCCGTTTCGCATGTTACCTTCTTACCCCGCCATTTGCCGTAAATCCACCCCTGACAACCTCACAGCTTTCAAATGTGAACTTTGAAAGCTACTGCAGAGAATACAAAGAGCAAACCAGAAGAGATCTGCCTCGCATAAAAACAAACGTAGCTGTTTCAGCAGCCAGATTTTAATGTGGACCACACTCGCTGGGGGGTGACTTTGGGTTAGGCAGTAAGAGCAGTCGTCTGGCAGTCGGAAGGTTGCCGGTTCGATCCTGCCCCAGGTGAGTTGAAGTGTCCTTAAGTGAGACACCTAACCCCCGAATTCTCCTGACGAGCTGGTTGGTGCCTTGCATGGCTGCCAAACTGCTCTAGAGCTATTAAGTGGTATAGCACTGTACAATTGATGCTTCTCATTCACGGTGTGTGAATGGGTGAATGAGAAGCATCAATTGTACAGTGCTATACCACTTACTAGCTCTAGAGCAGGGATGTCAAATTCAATTCCCAGGGGGCCGCAGTGTCAGCAGGTTTTTGTGGTTTCCTTTCAATTACGCTAGCCAATCAATGACTTGAATGAACCATAGGTGCTGAGAACAACCTAAGAAGCAGCAGACACTGCGGCCCTCCTGGACTGGAGTTAAACCCTCAGACACTGCGGCCCTCCATGACTGGAGTTAAACCCGCAGACACTGCGGCCCTCCAGGACTGGAGTTAAACCTGCAGACACTGCGGCCCTCCATGACTGGAGTTAAACCCGCAGACACTGCGGCCCTCCAGGACTGGAGTTAAACCTGCAGACACTGCGGCCCTCGCGGACTGGAGTTAAACCTGCAGACACTGTGGCCCTCCAGGACCGGAGTTTGACACCTGTGCTCTAGAGGAAATGCCAGTGCAGGACTAAACATGGCCACCTCGTAACCCCAACATGAGAGCTAAATCCAGAGAAACGTTTTCCTGCCAGACGGCCTTATCAATATGAGCTGTTGAAGGCTTGTCTATAATGAGCACTTTATCAGCTTATTACAGACGGTGTTAAAAGAAAGTTCCAGAGAAATAAACAAACCTGGGCTATGAAATTACAGCAGCCCCTGTCAGATAACGTCTTAATTAAACCTCAACTTTATCAGCACGTGTACAATTGCATTATTTATTCACCTTGTAACATAAACCACAAAAAATAAAAAAATAAAAATAGCAAACCAACTACATTCCTCTTCAAACTGTAATTATCTCAGTTCAAGGGAAAGGACGTTGTTCCCCCCTCAAAGTGAATTCAGACGGTCGTTGGTAATTAATAATAATTAAGATGAAGACCTTAAGCGTGCTTAAAATAATGACCAGTGCTTGAACAATACATGGGACGATATCATCAGTCCTTGGCTGCGTTGTCGGTATTGACCATTACATTGCATATAATATTACTAGATATCAATCGGTCAGCTAATAAACCCTCATAAAGAATAAGATATGATGTCCACACAGTTGCACAACTAAGCATTACATTACAATCACTTGGCAGAAGCTCTTACCCAGAGCAATGAACTGCAAAGGAATCCACCAAAAAAAAAAGAAAAAGAAAAAAAAAAATCATTTGTGGCTCTTTTGACCTGGATTGAAGGAATCATGATATATTATTCACTGCGCTAAAACGCCTGCCGTACAGAAAGAAAAGCTTTTGCTAGCATCAAAAAATATTTGCTCTCGCATCGTAATGTCAGATACACGGTGAGCGAAAGCCCCCCTCAGTGAGGTATTGCATTTTCTGTTGGCTTATCCCTTGTTTATTAGTCGGGAAAGGCACATAGGGAATATTTGATGAGAGGAGCCACGGGTTATATGTTTTTTAGGGAGCGGATCTTAAGAGAGAAATACACAGGCTGACCCCTCTATTTCTGGATTGGGGCAGAGAGAAGCGAAGTTAGAGGAACAGACAGAGATCTTTTTCTCAGAATAACTTTGCTACAGTAATAAAGAGGCAAGGTTTTATTATTTTGCTCAGCTAGGTGTGCCTTCTAACCCCTATTTAGCTTGCTAGCTGAACAGGGACTTAAATACCCCGAATGTAATGATTAATTTGGGTGCTGTTCACTCCAGAAATGATAAGCTGTAGCCAGCTGGTGCTACTATATCAACAATATAACCATAAGGGCTCATGATTAAAGCCTTTGTGTTTCTGTGGTTACTGTACTTACTTCCACCAACAGTCATGCTTCCACCAATATTATACGATCATATTCCCAGAGGTACAGTACCGTGCAAGTCTTAGGCACCCTAGATATTTTTTCACAATTTGGTCTTGGATATTTAATTAATTTTTTTATTTTTTTGCATTTGTGTGTCAATAGAAAAGATAATAATTTACATTTACATTCTTTTTTTTCCTTTTTTTTCTCCTTTTTTAAAATAATGTAACGTTTGTGAAATGTTTGCAAATCATGAAATAAAGTAATATATTAAGTAATAGATCGCTCTTCAGTAAAAAACTTTCTGTCTAGGATTTCCTGGAGAGCCAGAAGCAGGGCAGACGGACAAAGTCTGCAGAAGAACTGCGGCACGTCCTCCAAAATGTTCAGAAAACCTACCAGCGGATTTTCTTATTAAACTGCAGGACAGTGTACCCCAGAGGATTGATGCCGTTTTCAAGGCAAAGGCGGTCAAATATTGATTAGATTCAGTGTTTAACCATTTACTGCTCTCCATAGCAAACCTTCCAATATTCAAAATTCAAAAATCACTTCATTATTTTTTAAACCTTTTCTTTATGGATTGTATTTTTAAAGTGCCTTGGACTTTTGCACAGTACAGTACAGTAGCTCAGTGCAACATAACATAACACAACATAACCAACATGCCGACTCTAGTAATTCCACACTTCTTCACAAAGGTGTACTTGTAATACATGCAATTCCCTCTGCAGTGAGGCAAGGATCCCATTTGAGGTGAAGATCCCTCGAAAACGTCCCCATTGATCTGCACCTTTGTCCACGGGCACGGCTTGCTCTGCTGTAACACATTTTACAGGCGGGCAGTACCGTAATACTGATACTGCTCTTTGATGGTACACTTATACCATCAAATGGCAGCCCACACTTAATATTCGGATGCACAATAGTGAATAATTCTGGAAATCGCTCTGGAAATGCATTTGCTAAATACATAAAATGCAGTAATAATAATAATTCTCATCTTAACTGCTATTGTTAAGTCATAGCACTTGGGTGCATCAGAGAGAGGTGAGTCTGTGCAGGGACTGCAAATCAAAAAAGCTTAGAGCGCTTTAACTCATTCCCGCAAAGCCGAAACGCAGAAACGCAGTCAAACAGCCGGAGCGAGCAGTCAAACAGAACATAATGCCGGGTGAGCCGCCAAACGAACGGGGGAAATTTCTTCTTTTTTTTCGGGCCAAGCGCTAAAGACGTAGGAGAAAGACAAAAGGGCTACGGGGATTGGAGTTCCTTCCAAATCCTGCCCTTCCCTTTGTTCCGAGTCGGGATAAAGCTCTCTGCGAACTGGGACGATTTCACAATACCTTTCGCTCGGAGGAATGCCGATGTCTCGCGGGTATTAACGTCCAAAGCCCATTACGGCGGGGGGGGGGGGGGGGGGGTGAGGGCGGGGGGAGCGAACAGCAAACACACGCAGAGCGGCGGTAACTCGTCACAGGGCGGCTTTGGGCCTAATCCGGGGAAGACGTGCGTGAGCAGGACGCGCGGGATTAAGACGGCGCACGCGTGCGGCCGGGCGCCCTCGGAGACAGATGTGCGGTGGGCGCGGTGGTGCTGATTAAAATGGAAGACTGTTCAGAAATCTCAGATATGCTCTTTCCTACTGACAGACACATCCAAGAAAATCCAAGACCAAATTAATATTTTTAAAAGTCTAGGCTGACTGGTAAGACTTATCCCAGCTTATTCACAATATACTTATGTAGGAGAAACAAAAGTGCATTCACCTGATTTATAACAGTCAACACATGGCTAAAAACACTCAAGTGTTGCAAGTGTATGCAACATAAACCACTAATTCAAGTTAAAAGGTACAATAGGTATGATTTTTGTGTTAAAACATTGTTACAAAACCTGTGTGTATAGTCCTTAAATTTGGGTTTCAAAATATACAGTTGACGGGCGTCACTCTGTACGAAAACATTGTATAACTGTACAATAATTCAAGCTCATTGAGAATTGGTTCAAATTGCCACAGCCAATGGCGTTTCAACGTCAGCGTGTTTACAGAGAAGGGGGAGGGATAAACAGTGTTGCAGCTTGAAAGTGTTTGTTGGTGTCATTCCTCTCTCTCCGTTAGAATGACCTATTGTACCTTTAAGGCTTGCAGGCTTGGTGAGCCGAACGGCGAACCGTATCCCCGGTGAGCCGTCCGCACGGCTGAGATAACGGGAGCCTCGCTGCGGTTACGTAATTACAGAAGACAAAAATCAACAAAAAAAATAATCTCATCCTCAAACGCGGTGTTCATTTTGCTGAACTCGTTGAACTGTGTTTGTGGAAAAAAACTCCACAAGTTTACTTAGGTGTGAGAAGAAAAGGACAAATGTTCACTGCCGTTTTAAAAAGGTCAAGATTGGTTTCCTGTAATCTGTGTCCTCAGAACGCTGTAACAAAGGACTGCAGGTGTGCCGCACTGGGACTTCCTACATCCACACCAACAATGATAACCATAACCATAACTACGAATTCAAAATCCATCTGAATTTACAGGGCGTCGCGTGCAGATGACATAGCCGAGACTGTTTACAGGAAGTTATCATTCAGCAGTGTGGATGGGCCTTAAGGCAGGTAAACTTGCCACACCTGAGTTCACTGCAGGTGCTCAAGTAGATCTTGCCAAACCACACAAGAGCACACTGAGGCACGGAGAAAGAAAGAGAAAGAAAGAAAGAGAAAGAGAAAGAACCCCAATGGTGCGATTGTGAATGGAGAACCGCAGACTGCGCAGGGCAAACTGAAGTCACTCATGTTTGTGACCACATGCGATGAAGCAAATTATCCGTCTGGAAGTTTCCAGTGGAAAAAGGCAATGCATGTGGTTAGCAAAGACATGTAGGTACTGTATGCTGTGGCATTCAAATGATGCTGAATGGTATTAACAGGTATTAATTGGTATTACGTGAAACCTGATGGGTACACTACTAAAAAGCCCGTCTTGACAAAGGTTAAATGTTCATTAAGTTTTATATCAAGTTGAAAATATTAGGCTGTTTTAAGTTACTTTTTCCTTGACAAGGGAAATATACTTTATTGGCAAATCTTGAACTGACCTCATTGGCAATGTTTGTCTCATTCAGGACCTTGTGAGAGTGAAAAGGTCAATAAAAAGCCAAAACAGAAAAAAATAAAGAAAAAAGCTCAAACTATATGAAGCACTAAGTCGCACTATCTTCTGTTCAAGCAGTGTATGAAAAGGAAGACGGGGCAGCATTATTGAGTTCTAATCGATAGCAGTACTTTACGACCACACTTTTCCCCCCTTCTCCAAACTTCATGAAAAGTCCATTACCTAGGAGTAGCTCAAAGGTGAGTGCCTAAATCAGAGACCCACATGCAGGCAGGATGCTGTGGTCCGTGGATGAGCCCTGTGTTCCCAGTTCCCAATTGTGGCCGGTAGCTCCATAGGGTGAAGTGCACCTGACACTTGTATCGGCCAGGGGTATGAGAAGTTGTAGGGTAGGCCACCATTTTCTATCGCTGTCTAGAGACCTCCGCTAGTCGATGGCGCGGCGATGGACTGAATGTTAAAGTCCTCCAACTCCACCCTATGCAAGCGTATCTCTAGTTTGTGTTGAGAAACACTGGTGAACCATAGTAATCTGTGCTGTGATCATGTTTATATTATAACATTGTGTCCATTGGATCCACAGTAATTACGAATAGCACTCAAATCAGGGTTCCTCACAATTACAAATCCAATAATGTCAAAATGCCACAGTACTTATGAAGTATCGTGCCTTTTTTCTTTTTCTTTTTTTAACATTTTCTAAATGAAAAAGTGGAAGGAGTCTGATGAAATTATGGCTTTAGAAACTTGATTGTATATCATTAAAGTACTGTTCACAGAAAGAGGAAGACGATCTTCCACTGTGCATTCACCGCAAACACACTCGCTTCTAAATGGGTCTTGAATGAAACTCATCGTAGCCATAATGACCAGTGTTCTCTGTACAAAATGTTTTGATTTTCCATACGGTGTAACACAAAAACCTTGTGTCGCAGAGCTACTGGTAGCCTCTACAGTGCAGTCCGTAAGTATTTGGACAGTGGTACAATTTCTGTTCTTTTGGCTCTGTAATCCAGCACACTGGGCTTGTAATGAAGCAACAAATAATGAGGTTAAAATCCAGATGGTCACCTAATTAGAGGGCAGTTTCATCCATACTGGGTGATCGTTGTTGGAATTACATCCATTTTCATACATAGTTCCATTCTAGGACACTTTTTTTTTTTTTTGCCTCATAATGGCTTCCTTGACTTCCAATGGCACAACTGGTCCTTATGTTGACAAACGCCAATAAAAGACTCCAAAAGCCTAGGATCAAGACTAGATATTGAAAGTTCTTATACCTGCACTAAGGAAGCAATTTAATACACCTGACTAATCAAAAACAGCAGAGAAGACAATCCAATTACTTCTGGTTCCCTAAAACAGAGGAACTACATATAAAAAGGGATGCAATTACTACACAGATTACCTGGTTTGGATGGGAATGCCTTAAAATGAAAGGTGACAGTCTGCACTTTAATCTCACATTCAAGGTTTAATTTCAAATCCAATGTGCTGGAGTACAGAGTAAAACAGAAATTTTACCACTGTAATGTACTGTTCTTTTGCAGTGCACAATATTGAGTCGCGGTGGCGCAACAGGCTAAGACGCAGTGGACTTCCAGTTGCAGTTTACTGCAGTCGCACACCAAGGACCGGGGTTCGATTCTCGGTCCTGCCAAAAGCCAAGTTTGGCTGGTTCTCCTGGAGCAGCATAATTGGCCCCAGAGGGAGGGACTTGGCAAGATTAGTAGATCGCTGCACAATAAAGCACCTCAGGCGCCTTGGAATCACGGTCACGAGCATGACACGAGATGGCTTGAAGAAGGCGTGTCACTCTCCTTCTGGCCGCCGAGGGACGGGGTGTGGGTGGTGTATCCAACACTAACTCTAACTGAATTAGACGGGGTACAATTGGCTACCAAATTGAGAGAAAAAGGGAAAAATCTTAAATAAATGTATACAGTGCACAACATGAAAATTGCCATAAAATACAGAGCAGAAATAGCTAGATGGACCCTTTTGCCTTCTTTCTACATCTAGCCAAGCAAGATAAATACAATACATTACAAGCAGATGCTCTTATACAAGTCAACTGACAAAAGTGGAGAGAACTGTTTGGTTTTAATACATCATGGAATACGTCATACGTGGGCAATTCCAGCGTCATGGACGTGACAAAAACAAAATCCCTCGGAAAAATTACTCTTGCTACATGATTTTAAAAAAAATGTTAATGAATATTAATCATAGCACCCACTTGGCTGAGGGGAAGGGCCAAAAAAAATAATAATATTGCTAAGCCAGAAAAATGTTTATGGATGTGACGAAAAAACAAAGGTATTTTGGGGAGACAAACTTTCAAAAAGTTTGATATCCATGTAATGTAGGAGGCTTGGCTGAACATAAATAGAAATGTAGAAAATATTTATATCTTTGTCTTGATTTTTATGGGGAGATACCAGTGTTATGGATGTGACACACTTTTACACATTTGTTGTCATCTGAAATGGTTCTGAATATCAGTTTTGACATTGACAAAACTGTTTCAGGATCAATGCAAATAGCATTGATTTCAATGGTAATGGGACCAATAAATTAATTTAAGCATATTCATGTTGTTAGCCTACATTTTATCACATTTCAAAATGGTCACAATGGACATAATAAGTTTAAATGGGACTTAAGCAAGGTAATTGTTTCATGTTCAGGTTGACATTACTGTGGAATCACCAATCTAGCTTTTTTCCACCAACTTTGTTTTACCATCTGAAAATATAACAGAAATTAGTTGACGCCATAATTGTATGATATTAAAAAGTCAAAGAAATAGGCTTTAATTTCCACGGTATGATGTCTTCGATGAATATTTGCACAAGATCGGACCGGTAGAACACCAGCTGCATTACTGGAGTGAAAATGGCTAAATGCACTTGCATGCCCAAGTATAATTAACATTCAAATATAGTGACATCTGTTCTCTGTAAGTGGAAGTTTTAAGTGTGACTAGTATTTCCCTAAATGCAGTGCATCCTTTCCTACTTCCTGGGCACAAGCTGAGGAGAATGAAGCAGAGCATTTCAGAACAGCGCACACATAATTGTCACAGTAGTACATGGTTCAAAAGACAGCATTCACATCACACCGTGTGCATTCATAATTTCATGGAGAAAGGGGGCTGTTTATTTTAAGACGAAGAAAGCCGCGGCTTCCTTGACTTGACCAAAGTCTAAAAACAGCTGCATCATTTGGATATAAAACATAAGCAGCAATACAACAGGGAAACGGCAAGTTACTGTAGGTTCCCAGTCTCGTTGCGGTATAAGTCCAAACCTTTACTTTAAGCCCTGAGAAATACCTGCATAATTCAGTCGTGGTGGTAAATAGAACATTAGACACCAGCAGGCAGCACAGAACGTTCAGCCCATCTCGGGCCTGTCATTCGCTGATATATATATATAAACAAACAAATGAGAAATAAATGCCATTAACACCGTACCCGGGAACGGGAGTCAGGAGAAAGTAAAAAAAATAATAATACCTGAGGATTAACATTCTCCCGCGATCGTGATGTACGTGCAGAACAGCTGTTCATCAGGAAAGGTAATGGAGGCGGTACAGGGGAGAGCCGAAACGGGTCTGAGGTAATAGTCTGGGGCCGGCGATTCGCCGACGACATTTGGAATCGGAGAGAGTGAGGCGCGCGGTCCCGAATGCAACACTTTTCACGAAAACCGTTAATGGAGAAAGTAACTCAGCCCAAATAGCGCCATTAAACCCCGGCTATAAAACGTGAGCCTCGCGTGATAAGCCCAGCCGGCCAGACGAATGACGGCGTATAATGGGGCGTCGGGATGGCCCAATGGCCTGCCCGCCGATCTGAAAGTCTGAGAGGCCATTTTTGGATGTCACCGTGGGAGCCGGGGGGGGGCGGTTGGATATCAATTATTCGCACGCAACCGAGAGGTCGCGCGCAAGGTCTGTATCCTAGTGGCTAAGGTGCATGGCTGGTTGGTGCTTCAAGCCCCGGTGTAACCATAAGACCTGTGCAGCCGTTGGGCCCTTGAGGAAAGCCCTTAACCCCACATTGCTCCAGGGGGGTTGTCCCCTATTGAGTCTCATCAACCAAGTCATTTTGGATAACAGCATCAGTTAAATAACTGTCGTGTAATTTGTATTCATACATTATCAAACCCTAGGATACATTTAGTTAGTTAATTAGTACCATTAACTAACTGTACATTAATGTTTTTCATTCCAATACGAATTCAAATTACCTAACGTTGTGGTTGTCATGAAAGAAAAAAAAACAATGCACAAACACATAAGCTGTGCAGTTTAGCTTCGTTAACAACTACATTAGTTAATGCCAATTCATGTAATCTTATTGCAAAGTGTTACCTTAAGTCAACACAGGGTATTCCAATGTCTTTCCTGGGTGGAGCTCCCGCAAGCAAAACACCCCCAGACAAGAGCCACCACACGTGACACTCCAGGACACAAAAAAACTAAAAAGCTGACCAAGCGTCACAATTAAATATTTATACAGCGCTGTAGTTATCATCCTCTGCATTCTCCGTGGGCACACTGGAAGATTTCCTTATTTTATTTGCTTCAGACATGTACGGACATTATCGGGTGTTGCATTATTCAAGCGACTGTAGCGCTGCTCCCAACCACTCCCCGGCTACCGTCTACCAGCAGGAGCACCAGCCCGCCCCGCCCCACCTCGCCCCCTTCCCGGGGCCCCGAAATCACCCGAACAGACTGGCAGTCTGGACGTCTCGAGCGTCTGGCGGCCATGTTGAGAGCTCCAGTGGTGCATAGACTGTCCACCCAGCAGCGCACCCTCCTAACCCTTCCCCCTCCCCCAAAAACCCTGAAGGAATGGACCACAAACCTGTACTCTCACCTTCCCACCACCCCAAACCTCACCAACTCAACAGCCCATTAAACCCTGTAAACAGATAGGCACAAAGCAACAGATTTCTTTCTGTTAACTGGATCTGCAGTCCAACAGCTAATTACTGTACATACAATAACAGAAAATACACTCAGTGACCACTTTGTTAGCCAGCTTGTTAATCCAAATGTGTCAGCCAATCATAAGGCAGCTACGCAATGTAGAAACGCATGCCGACCTGGTCAAGAGGTTCAGTTGTTGCACAGACCAAACGTCGGAATGGAGAAGAAATGTGATTCAAGTGACTGACTGTGGAATGAATGTTGTTGCCAGTCAGGGTAGTTTGATTATCTCAGAAACTGCAGATTTCCAGGGATTTTCATGCAACGGTCTCTAGCGTTTACAGAGAATGGTGAAACACATCCAGTGAGTGGCAGTTCTGTGGGTGAAAACACCTTGTTAATGAGACGTCAGAGGAGAAGGGCCAGACAGGTTCATGCTGACAGGGAGGCGACAGTAAACTCAGATAACCATGCGGTACAAACAGTGGTATGCAGAAGAGCAACTCTGAAGACATAACAAAGTGGATAGGCTACAGCAGCAGAAGACCAGTAAGTCAAAAAATAAGTCGAAGAACTACCTACAGGAATAAAGTGGTGACAGAATTTATTTTGTCTAGCCTCCCATTTGTAAAAAAAACACTTTTACCTACAGTTAATTTAAAAACAGTTGGCGAAACACACTCTACTCTATCTGGAACTGGGTGGTGGTCATTACGAAGACTAATAATTTATTTGGTGCATGGTAAACGCATACAAAATTATGATTCCCCACAATTAAGAGTTCAAATCCTAAAACCTGACGATGACTAAGCATTGGAATAGCTGACCACAGTAGCCATAGTAACTATAGCGACCATAATAACAGACACAATGGTCTTAATAAGATGCGTATTAATACAGACTACGACAACAGGAGAAGAGGGCACGCACTAGTGCAAGTTAGGTAAACCACTCGAAGTGACGCTGCCATGAAGTTGGCTGAAGGAAAAGGTCAGGCTATGCATAAATAATGTGCAAATGTAAATCGAACTAATATCAGTAGGACCTGAGCCACATATCTGTTGTTGTCACAGTAATTCACTCTTGATTTCCGACACAATTAAACTTGACCGAGGTTAATGCGTTTATTCATGCGGTATCCCAATATTAAATCTCTGCCGAGTATTGACTATATTTAAAAGGACTCGGGCTAGAAAATATATATTGTTTCTTATAGGACATATTCATTTTTGCATTTATCAGTAGAGCGGCTCAAAAATTAATCTTGAGAGCACAGCGTGTGCAAATGCGTTTAGTGAACTTGGCGTATTTATGTAAACATCAATTATGCCAATGAGTGAGTGAATTTAATGTACAGCTTCGGTTATGTTGTAAAAAAACTCCTTCACATTCAATTTCGTATCTCATCCAAACATCACTGAAATTGGTATCGTGCCAGAATACCATGGCTAAATTCACGTCGCTTTTTCACCAGACAAAACAAAAACTAAAAAACTAAAACATTAAAACATTAACCACCCAATTTAACAGGAATTCACACATTCTCCAATTAGAAATTCTTATTCATGAGCTCTGTATTTCATGCTCCGTGGAAGTGAAAACATTTTTCCATTTTCTTCTTTAAAATACCACGTAGGGGCTGTAATCCAGGAATGGCCCAGAACACATCAGGAGTACAATCGATTCCGAGGGTATCCACCTTCACCCTTTGTACTGAGGCCCGTAATTCTACGGTAGAGTCCTCCACAGATTCTATAAACATTTTATGGTGAGATAGAAGCAGGTTATTGGACTGCATAACAACCACCAACTTCCCCTGAGATAGAATTAATATCACGCCACTGCTTATTGAATATCATACGTGAATATTCAGAAACAGACCGCTTCCATACTCAATTTTTGTGCTGCATTAGATACTGTAACTTATGCACTGCAGGCCTGCTCAATGGCACGAGAGATCTGTCATCGTAATATAAATGTCACTCCCTAGAAACGTGATTAAATTATTATAAACTGAGATACATGTTGATGAAGTAAATGCTGATGAGGTCTGCTACTGGGGAAAGGGATGGTAATCTTTCAAACGTTTCACTTGTGAAAACCCCGTATGATGCCTGAACAAGTTTGCTGTTTGTTGTCTTGAACACGTGTCTGGTTTTATTGGTCTGTACAGGACATACTAACGTTGCATCTAAAGTCACAGCCTTCTCCATATGCCATCACAAGACTTGCTTGGGAGACGGTAGACCCAGAATAACACTGATCCCGCAGTTCAATGATGTCTGTCTCCACTAGCTATGGTTGTCCACCTATAGTTGTGGGGGCAGCCTGTGGCCTAGTGCCCAGGGTAAATGACTGGGATCTGGAAGGTTGGTGTTTCAACTCCCGTGGTAACCACAATAAGATCCTCACAGCTGTTGGGCCCTTGAGCAAGGCCCTTAACTCCATTGCAGCAGGGGGGGTGTTGTCCTGCCCTGCTTAGTCTAATCAACTGTAAGTCATTTTGGATAAAAGCATCAGCTAAAGAACTGTAATGTAATGTAGTCAAACTGCCAAGGGCAATGGATTTTGGGGGTGCCCCCTTGGCCTTATACCTTGGGGTAGGGCATTCAAAGGACAGTGACATAACCTGGTTATGAAGAGCACTTCATTGTATGTCGCTCTGGCTAAGAGGGCCTCCCAAATGGCCGTACTGTAATGACAGAAATCGGGTGGCCCAATGAGTGCAGTAGATGTAGTGTGGTAAACAAGGCTCAATATGGAACCAGCCTTTTTTAAGGATTTGTTGATGAAATCTCTGAGTTGACATGACCACGACCTTCACCAATCTCCATGAACTCCACTGCATTGAGATCAATATTTCCAGACAAATAGGTCACCCAGTCAAAGTCTATTCAGTGTTAGGATGTCCATTTCAACGGCTAACAACCTTGTCATGACCTACCACCTACTGACTGTACCGGTGCCAAAATCTTTGCATTTGTTGTTCTTACTTTAATTCTTACTGTTGTTCTCATTAAATGGAAATTAAATTATTCTTTCACAAACCCTTAAAGCGCACACTGTATCAAGCCAGGGAGGGATTTTAGAATATTCCTAAAAAATTTGGAAAACCGAGCACACACATTTGTCATTTGTTTCGTGGATGTCTCTTGAACTTTATCTGCAAACCACACACAGCTCCACAAGAACAGCCATAGCATAGAATATTATTCAGTTTTGTCATCCAAGAAAATAAATAACTGCATAAATAGACTTAACGTAAGTGAACCTCTGAAGTTTATCAAGAAATGTTTGCAATGTTAAACAAATCTGCAATTTCACTACTTTCATTCGGAACAATCGTCAAGCACGTTTGACTCATATCATCCTCGATGTTTTTTCCATGACAAAATGATAACCGCTTACAATCGGATGCCGCCAGGGGGTCTGCATTCAGTAAACCTACGACATATTTCTGTGACTTTGACAGAACTCGAATAAATACCTGCTACTGTACTTTTGTCCAAAGGAGAAAATTCCAAACCGACTAGAAACTAATCCCTGCTACTTTATTCTACGGAATAACTTGATTCCAAATTGCAGCTCAAAATTGGCTTTCCCCCTCTGAAAATCAAAAATAAATCAGAACTAATTACAGCTTTGGGGTAACTCGCGCTAACTGGCATCCTGAGCCGTACCAGGAAGGGTAGGGGAGGGGCGGGGGGAACGGCATTTAAGCGCTTGTGAGGAAAGCTCATTGCTTCCGGTACGGGGAGCCAAGGTTGCTGGCATGGGGAGACTCCTGGAGCAGGTGTGAGAGGACGCGCAGCGCAGCACAGAGGATGGATTTACCACAGAAGCAGATCCGTAAGGATCCGGGACCAGGTGTGAGATTGCAGCGCTGAGAGCGAACTTATCACGGACACCGCATCAATTAGCCAAGCCGTCTTTTCCACAAGCCGTAAAAAGCCGACTCCCAGTCCCCTCGTCTGCAACGCATATCTGTCATCTTTACAGCCCCTCCGGTGACATCAATCAACGCACACCTCTCCCAACCGCCCACCCCCTTCCCGACAGTAAAAGTTTATTTTCCCGACTGGGTGGATCGTAATCAATGCCCTAAACGTTCTAACTACTTAATCTCTTCAATTTGCTGTTGTGCTTCCGCTTCGAGTTCTTTCACGATAAAATGCTGTGGACTCAACGCGCACCCATCACAAATCCCATCTGTTAAATTGCTGGATCTGACTTAATTACATATCAATCTGAGCAAATATGGGAGGGGTAGTAGCAATCACATCTTAGAAATGTTTATATATGAAATTAGTGCAAACAGTAAAAAACCAGAACAGCTCCAATTATATGCAGGAACACGAAAATAAGGTTTGGTGATGGTTACATATTGATGAATTTAAAACATCAAAGCGCGCTTTTCGCTTGATAGATATCAGAAGAACTGCAATTCATATTTCATGCCATGAAGAAAAAAAATGGTGAAATTGTAAAACCGTAGTGCTGATACTGAGAAAGCCATTATTGCATAACATGAGAACCAATCCTTACAGCAGTGAAGTATTGATATTATCAAGCATGTATGACACAAAGCAAACAGAAACATCAGTTTAACTACCTTTGACCGACATTTGCATAGGCTACATAGCATCCAAAAGGTTAGCGTTAAACATTTGTAATTTACTGACAATATATTATATACTATTTAACATACAATAAAATATAGAAACGCAAAGCCAAATGCAATCATAGGATACGAAAACAATACGTTAAAAAGAGCAAATGCTGTACTGTACGTGAAATGGGGCCCAGTCGTCTCTGGCAAGCATCGAAAAATGCACATGACCAAGCTGCCTTATTTTTGCCAAAACACATCCGATCAATGGCAGACCTGAGAAACCCCGGATCCGGGGGAATTAGGAGTACTCATGGAGTCGTGCTAGCCGACACTGCTGAGGCATGCCCATGCCTTCAGCGCAAGGACCGGAGAAGGCTGACACTGCTAATAAACAACATGCAGGCGTGGAAGACCGAAATAAAAGTCAGTCTGCGATGAACTACCTTTAGGAATGTGACCTCTGGCTCAGAACGAATTTGGAGCGTAAACGAAAGCAAGGAAACGCTTGGAACCACAGGCCCAAAAGCATGCATAATAATTATTATTCCTGGCTGAGTTGATCTTGAAAGAGAAAGGAAAGCTTCAGTGAAGTATACACTTTTATGTATCAACTCGGATTTTGTAGTAGATGTCTGAGAGATTGTTTCCTCAATCGACTGGCTATCGTTTACTTGACCATGCTTATCTGAATGTATTGATTACGGGACGAACTATTAACGCTTTGCATGTGACATTTTTGGTGTGTTCTTTATTATTATTTTTAACAAAGGGGGGGGGGGGGGGGGGTGTCTAAAATTCAGGTTAATTCAGGTTGATTTTTAATGTGCCCATGTAAGATGAATAAATGTGAAAGTCACGTTGGAACCAACAATCCATGATCTCAACATACTGTACTGTCTGTGCACAGCTGTAGACGTTTTTCAAAATTATTTGTGCAGGTAAAACACACTGTTCATTGCATAACGGCCACACACGAGTACGTAATTTCGTTACACGAACTAACTTTCGAGTCCTCTGAATTTCATTATGGGAATACTTAAGAGGGACACACTACCTCTCCCTCTCCCTAAACTAAACTCCTTAGATTAGATCCCATCGATTTATTGAAGAAACGGTCAAGATGTGACTTAATCCTAGGGTACACTTTGAGAACGCTTTTGCTAAAAGAAATAAATACAAGCGACATATTGTATATGCTAAATAACCAATTACTACAATGACCATGCCAATAGTAATATCCATATTACATACGCCGCAACATGGCAAAATTCTAATAAACTACGTTATCAGCAGAAATACGATAAAAATCTAACTATGACAAGACGGCTAAACTTGGCAGTTAAAACTGTGAAACAGAAAAGCGAGCAACACCGGCGTCCGTATGGTACGACGCGCAGTTCCGTTCCTGGTTTGCAAACACATTAAAGCATTGAGCTGTGCGGTCTCATTCTCTTCGTCTCAGCGAAAACTACTCAGCGTATAATGTACGGGATATCACGTATGTATTAAAACTAAACCGTTTGCAAATCTGTCCACGAATTCGAAATCAGGCGAAAACAAACAGAAGGAATAGTGTGCATTGTTCGTCATTTGACCATGAATTTTGAAACTCTAAAACTCGCCGCAGAAGGTAAGGTATAGGCTAAGCATTTTATTCAAGCTGCACTGCACGAATGCACACGAATAATGGCTTCGCTTACCACGTAAAACTTCTACGCATGCAAACTAAATGCATGTCATCCACTCAATACATTTAATTGCACAGGATAACCTAGAAACAAACTATTGGAGAATAAATGCAACAAACAGGCAATACTTTTTTTAAACGTCGACTGAATGATAAACATGCAACTGCACAGTAAATGAAACGGTGTCTGCATCATGTCTGGTGGTTTAAGCTTGCTCAGAATTTGAGCGAGAAATCCACCAAGTACAACAACCAGAAGAGCTTAATAAGTTCATGACAAGCCAGTGCTCGGTGTTCGGCGTCTCGGTGACGCAGGGTATAGCCGATCTCTAAATAAAGCCGCTCATACTGTAGCCTACCTTTTGTGAGGAAAAAACGATGTTTAAATGTAAGTAGACTCCAGCTTAAGAATGCTACCAATTCCTGATAATGCCTTGCTACAAACTTCGCTACAATTCATGGGTTGTAGCTTAGAAGGCGTGTGTCTCATTCCCCCCCCCCCCACAAAGCTCGCTTACGATCATTATCTAAGAATGAATGTTATCACCTTCCCAGTTTTCATCTGGAAATTACAAACGGCAACAAGTTTATTAACCTATGTAGGAGCCTATGTAAAAGCGCACCTGAAATTAGTATGGCAACATATTAATTTCATATTCTAAAAATATATTATGTGTAATGTGCTCAGGAATAGCTACATGCATAGTTCAGGATCATTTTAAAAAGTAAAGTAAAGCCCCGACAAAATGAATTGATCGAAGTAAGCATAAGCATTACACTGCATAAGCATAAGTTGTACACTGCTTGATAATTATTGTTTCGGACGTCAGTTGGTCGGCAAAAAGACGTACCGAAATGAATCACTTTAAGAAAACACGGGAGGTAGGCAAAAAGACACCTGTTCTTACCTTTAAAATAAATGTTGCCAGTGGATGGTGTGCTCCTTGTCGATTCGATGTGTCGGTTGGTAAAACTACAGCTGCCGTTTACTGAGGTGCGCTTTCCAAAAAATGTAGGGTTCCTTTGCACCGCAGCTGCGGGCAGACTGAGCGGCATGTACGGTCCTATTGCCTCTCCAGCCACGCTGGTTTTGGAGACCTCGTTCCAGAGAGCCGAGTACATGGAGCGACGAACGCCACCACTCCAGCCCCTTGTGGCGAAGGAAAGAACTCGGAGAGATTGAGAGAGGGGAAGAGACTGACAGAGAAAGGGAGGGAGGCAAAGAAAACGAGAGGGTGGGGGGGAATCTGAGGAGGAAAGAAGCGCTACTGGTGCAACATATTTTAAGCATTCGTCTGTGTCTCTGCCGCATTTCAGCAAAGGTAACATGGAAGACAAAACCAGCCTCTTTTAAATGTAGTTGGCGTTGCGTATGAGTATCTTTCAACTGCTATTAAAGCTAAAGTTAATAGCGTTAGCTGGCGATTAATTAAATCAATAGCTTTGTGTGGGTGAATATGAATTAGTATGTGCACGCCTCCCTGGACGATGCGTGTGCGCTCGCGCGCGTGCACTCTCGGAAATTGGCAGTCGTGAAAAGACGACCCAAATAGTTACGTTTCCTTATGCTAACAGTATTATATACCGATTTGCTTTGTAGTTGTCACACATTTGATCAAAACAAGTTAGACGTTTCCAGTTAATAAAATAAACTGTGTACAGATTACATTAATGAAATATGATGAAAATATAACACGAAAAACATCTTATATCTTATGACCTTTTAACAGAGGTCCCATGAGAGTACAGTATGTCCCTTTACAAGTAAAAGTTCCTTTTGCATTTCACATGTGTAATAGCTACATGTGTCTAATTAATGTCGAGCAACTGATGTTCCCTTGTACAGTATTAGTTCATGTAGGGACCAATGCCATCTAATTCCACGGGATATGCAAATGTTTATGCAATTTGCCTCAGGCTATCTCCCATTGAGAAACAGGTGTGTGTTGTGTTATGACAAAACAATTAAAGGCAATTACCTCACTGGCGTACCAGGCAAGTGCAATGAAATGCAATGAAGATCCAGTCCATTCAGACTTTCTCAGATTGCACCTTGAACTGCATCAAAATATTTCACAACATTTTCAGCTTTGATATGCTTTGATATGCAATTTTTGTCTGATTTTGTTGGTTGCAAGGGCATGAAATGAAGAGAACAAATAGCTACACCATGAGAAAAAAAAATAAAAAATAAAAATAAATAAAGAAATAAAAATAAACAAGAGTTCTTAAGCAACTGATTGCAACAGCACTTCTGAGTTTGCACAACTTTCAAGATTCAAGGCGGATTGCAAATACCAAGGCCTTTTGTGTTGTCACAGCAACCGCAAAACAAATTGTTCTGCATAGAGCTAACAAGCCCAGTAAAGGATGTGTACTGAGAAATTAAGTTTTTGAGGTGATTTTATTTGCAGAGGTTTTTAAACTTGAACTTGAAGCTTTTATGCTGCAACTGAACTGTCAGGGCAAAACAATCAGCAAAGCCAGACTCTCACTCAAGTGGACCTGACCCCTGACACAGCTCAGCAGGACCGTCGCTAGTGAGATGAAAGGTGGTTATGGTTGGAGGGGCCCAAAGCTTGAGGGGCCCACAACAATAGGATACAGTAGGATTAAAACTGAGTGGACCAGAGATAGATAGATAGTAGTATTATCTATAGTATAGTATCTATCTGACCATAGATAGTCAGATAGATAGATAGACAGATAGATTTATATAGCGCTTTTCTAGACAAAAAGCACTTACAGTGATGAGTGGGAAACTCGTCTCAACCACCACCAATGTGAACACACCAGCTGAGGTGGAGAGATGTTTTTGCCGATTGTATCAGGGGATGAATAGGTGGCAGATTGAAAGAGCCAAGGTTGGGAATTTAGCCAGGACACCGGGGAACCCCCTAATTTTTGTGAAGAGTGTCGTGGGATCTTTAATGACCACAGCGAGTCAGGACCTCGTTTTATCGTCTCATCTGAAAGACGGCGTCTCCTACAGCCCAGTGTCCCCATGTGCTGGGGCACTGGGGATATTTTGACCAGAGAGAAGGTCTCCCCCTACTGGTCCACCAACACTACTTCCAGCAGCAACATAGTTTTCCCAGGAGGTCTCCCATCCAATCACCTGCTTAGCTTCAGCCATTGGGCAGGAGCTGGGTGCATGATGGTATGGCTGCTGTCAATATCAATTTTTTGGTTTCTAGAACTCCATTGATTTCAGTTACCAGTCATGATTGTTACATCAGCATTACAATGTTCAGTAAAGACTATTCTAACCACATATCTGTGATCTCACACCTGAAGAGGGTTAAATCTCCTCCCGTGTCCGCAGGTGAAATCTGGCTCATTTAACACAACACACACACACACAAAGTCATTAAATATGATTTCACTTTTCTTATTGGCGATGTAAAATTGGCCGGCTACAGCAAACTGCGTGCCTCGGGCCTGACATAATCTTTTCCCGGGAGCACCTTGGCAGACGGGCAAGAACATCTCAGTTCCAA
Source organism: Conger conger (assembly GCF_963514075.1). NCBI lineage: Eukaryota > Metazoa > Chordata > Actinopteri > Anguilliformes > Congridae > Conger > Conger conger. The sequence goes on from NC_083773.1 coordinate 40,200,203, forward strand.
ACATCGCAGTGCCTTCAAAGAAGATATGCAATTAACACTGTCCCTTTGAAATAGCGGGTTTGAGAAATGCTCTGAAATAGCCGCGTTCACTATAATCTAATCTAGATGCGAGGAGAGCGGAGATGCGACAATTATCATTTAACCAGAATATTTATCATATATTTAGAGTATATTTAGCAGAATAAGGAGTTTGTGTCAGGGGGTAGGCGACATGAAACGGGGGTGGTGTTCCAAACATGTCACCGCTGGCCGATGGCAGAAAAAAGAGGCTTCAATCGGATTGCAGCAAACAAATATCAACCTTCACTTTCCCTTTCTAGATTCTCTTTAGATACGAGGGAGACGGGGTGGTATCATTCATTACAATTCTGTAAGTGCTAGGGCTGTAATTCCATCAGCCCTACCAAGTCCCTGGCTATAAAAAACATGTTTTTTCTGTCAACCATTCAATCGTTTAACAGCATAACCTTGTCTGCATATGGAAATCTATGGCCTGCGTATATTGCTCGGCTTTAACGTAGTTGGTTTAACGGAACAATACAGCGCGCACGGTTTATGGGCTGGACTGGGTTGACCAGATTTTACGATCCCGGGCGATCTCAATTTTCAGGTCCTTGAACTCCTGCAAAATCTAATCTCGGCCGCTGAATCGCTCCCTTTCCCAGCAACAGGATGATAAAGGATGCAAATGATGTCATTCAAACACATGATTTCCTGATTGACATTTCAGGGCAACCAATGACAATGCCTGGCACTCTTCCCAACAGTTGGTAATAGATCTGAACACCAAGGCAAGTTTGGTGACAACAGATGCTTGCAGGACTGTTTGGATTTCTATTCTGTTTCTAAAAACAATCACAAGCATAAAAAAAACTGCAGAGGACAATGTTGCAGAATTTAGGAGAGAATCTGTGCATAGCAACAGTGGAACGCTGTTTGTACAACCAACAAAATTTGTTCTAATTAAAATGAGCTAATTATATTTGTCTTGTAGGCAAATATTCAGTACCAGTGTATGCTGGCCAGCAGCCATCCATTCACCCTGCTCCTGCTGAAAGGCTGAAGCAAAATGGCTATGGGCTTGGTTAGTACTTAGATGGGAGATGGGAGATGGGCAGGTTAGGCTAGTTGGGGGTGGGGGGGGGGGGCATTAACAGGATGTTTCTGCAAAAGAGCATGTATGCTCAGTCAACCTACCATGTATAAATAAAGGTTCATAAATAAATAAGTTGCTGCTGGAAGTGGTTTTGGTGGGGCAGTAGGGGGCGATTTTCCCTCTGGTGAAATAAGCCCCGCTGTCCCAGCGCAGTGATGGGGACACTGTGTTGTAATACACGCCGTCTTCATATAAAACAAGGTCCTGACTCACTGTGGTCATTAAGCGTCCCATGGCACACAAAGACTAGGGGGTTCCCTGGTGTCCCGGATAAATTCCCAACCCTGGCTCTTTAAACCTGCCACCTAATCATCCCCTGATTCAATTGGTAAAAACATTGTCCTCTCCCTCTCCACCTCAGCTGCTGTGTAGTGAGTGTTCTGGCACAAAATGGCTGCTGTTGCATCACCCAGGTGGGTGCTACACATTGGTGGTGGCTGAGGGGAGTTTCCACCTCACTGTAAATTCTTAGAGCATGAGAAAAGCAATATATAAATTCTATCTATCTAATTGAAAGCACAAAGATGTAGAAAATGTATTAGGATGACCCAAAAAGCAAAATAAATAAATAAATAGACAACACAGCTTAGACTTACATTATCTCACAACAAAGGAGCCCAGAAACTCCTTAACTGTTCATATTTCTCGGGATCACACAATGATTTCTACATACATTGTCCCAAGGGTGACCAACCCTTGTTCTGGAGAGCAGTGTGGTGGGCTGGGAATTTTTTCTCCATTTTTAAAATTGAATTGCTCAAATGAAGTGATTGATTACATGCAATTCATTTAACTTGTTTATTTTTTATTTTTTATTCTTGGTTTGCTTTCCAATTAGCCTACAAGGGTTCAAGTCTTTTTTAACTGTAAACTTAGAATGATGTTCTGACTGTCTTCTCGCACAGAGACACACAGAATTGCCTGCATTCAGAAATGTGTTGAGGGGAAGCTGAAACTCCTTATGAATGCGTGTTGTGTTTTCCTCATTGGCTCTAGACATTGGTGATAGAAGTTAGCTGCTGATTTATGCATGGACAATTAACAGCAAATCCCAAGAGAAAGCACTGTCTGGATCTGTGGATGCAGATGGAACTGCGTGAGCTACAGGCCAACTGTTTCCTTTTCCCAAAGAGCGGGGAACGGAACGTTGACTTTTGGAAACTACCAGAAACTCATTTTCCAAAACTCTTTCAGCTGTGCAGCATGTTCGGAATTATGTATACGGTACATCTGTGAAAGCAACTTTTCAACATTTAAACGTTTGACGTCTAAGGAGCAAAGCCAACGAACAGATGAAGAATTGTTTCACCTCATGCAAGTATCATGCACCACTGTAGACTGATGTGCCTTCCATTGTCGGCAGAAATTATTATTTTTCAACTTCTGTCACCCACTCAGAGAACAGCACTTTCTTAGGTCACTGTGTACTCACTCATATTGCAGCAGCTGGTCCATAGGACAGTAATGGATATCAAATAAATTGCCTTCAACGTGCTTATCATTTACATAATATAGTAATGAAATGTGTAAATATTAATTTAAGCCATGAACTGAACCATCCAGCTACCAGGTGAATCATGATATTATAAAACACTTTTTAAAGCAAAAACTTTTAGAAAACTGAAAAAAAGGCAAAGGTACAAGACTGTGTACTTAATGGGAATTAACTATACATCCCATAAAGCATTGCGAACAATGTTATCAAATCGCTTTCCACTCGTTGCATTTTATATTCAGTAATATAACCCAGTAATATATTTCATGTATATTTCGCAGTGATGATCCCTGGTAGAGTGGAATTGTGGGGGGTGTTGTTTTTCACTAGTTCACTAAAAGAAGGAAGTTGAAATCAGACTGGATTTGATCTGGCAGCTCATGCTAAGTCTACCTTTCAAATGCCATTTATACTTCCAGAAACCAGTATGTCCCCTGGGTACTCTATGCTCTTAATTGAAGCTTTTTCAGCACTTACACAGGTGTGTGTGCATGTACGTGGTGTGTCTACGTGGTGTGTGTGCATGTACGTGGTGTGTGTACATGGTGTGTGTGCATGTACGTGGTGTGTGTACATGGTGTGTGTGCATGTACGTGGTGTGTGTACGTGGTGTGTGTGCATGTACGTGGTGTGTGTGCATGTACGTGGTGTGTGTACATGGTGTGTGTGCATGTACGTGGTGTGTGTACATGGTGTGTGTGCATGTACGTGGTGTGTGTGCATGTACGTGGTGTGTGTACGTGGTGTGTGTGCATGTACGTGGTGTGTGTACGTGGTGTGTGTGCGTGTACGTGGTGTGTGTGCATGTACGTGGTGTGTGTACATGGTGTGTGTGCATGTACGTGGTGTGTGTGCATGTACGTGGTGTGTGTACGTGGTGTGTGTGCATGTACGTGGTGTGTGTACGTGGTGTGTGTGCAGGGCAGCCTGTAGCGTAGTGGTTAAGGTAAATGACTGGGACACCCAAGGTCGGTGGTTCGATCCCTGCTGTAGTCTCAATGAGAACCACACAGCTGTTGGGCCCTTGAGCAACGCCCTTAACCCTGCATTGCTCCAGGGGAGGATTGTCTCCTGCTTAGTCTAATCAACTGTACATCCCTCTGAATAAGAGCATCTACCAAATGCCAATAATGTAATGTAATATAATGTACATGGGTGCTTGCAGTAATATTGTGCTGACTTTTGACCACCAAAAAGTACCTTTTGATACATTGTATGGCCCTCGTAGTCACTAAAGTTGCCCATCCCTGATGTAATGCGTTTTTGTCTATCACACGGATGCTTCATGCTGCTGCTTTGCTGTCATATGAACATCATATGCTCTAACCCCCACCCTTAACCCCCTCAAAAACCTATACTTTGAGCCCTACTATTGCATTACCATAAAATCACATTAACTGGTAAATCATTGAAATCCTGTGTCTGCATAACATAATCTGTGCACAACCAAGCTGCCCTCTCAAATTAGTTAATGATTCTGCTAATTGTTTGTAATGAGTCCAACATCATACAACGCCGAAAGCAATACTGTTAATTGATACAGAATTAAATGCATTTTCACAACATGAATCAGGATTCACAAAAACCATGCAAGATATCTGCATGATTCTTGTAATTGTTTGTAATGAGTCTGACAAACAATATATAGAAAAAATTAACACATTTTAACATGAATTGAAATGTGTAAAAACCATGCATGTCCAACTGTGCTGAAGTGATAGATAGAAGATGGAACTTCTCACAAATAAGTAACTTAACATATGCGTCTTTATATGCATATAGAAATATTCAAGTTGGAAAAAAACAGTATACAAGAGTTATTTTATTTGGAAAACTGCCTAGAAGCTTTCTTATTTAGCTGCTGTGGAAATATTCACTAAATTTAAAGATTAGACATTCATATAAACTAATCATATTAGAAAACTTGACATTAACCTGTTTCACACTGTAGATTTTAGACAGATTGCCTTGCTGATGGCTACCTCATGTAACCAAATGGAGCAAATTGAATGTTGCCAACACATTCAATGAGCGGTTCTTCTCACAATAAACAGTACATAGCCACTTCATAAACCCTACATATAGTAGATCTTCATGAATGCTAATGTCAGTATCCGCAGTGCGGTGTGATGTCGTCACTGATGCAGCAAGTGACATTACCATGGCATACCATGCGATGCACACCATATGCCTTTTCTGTAAATATAAGTGGACATCCCATCTTTGAAAAAACTATTTCTAGGAGAATAAGCAAACCCCAGTAAATGGTAAATGGTTGGCATTTATATAGCACCTTTATCTAAAGCGCTGTACAATTGATGCTTCTCATTCACCCATTCATACACACACTCACACACCAACAGTGATTGGCTGCCATGCAAGGCACCAACCTGCTCGTCAGGAGCATTTGGGGGTTAGGTGTCTTGCTCAGGGACACTTCAACACAGCCCGGGCGGGGATCGAACCAGCAACCCTCCGACTGCCAGACGACTGCTCCTACTGCCCAAGCCATGTCGCCCCTGCATATAGCCACAATAAGATTTGTGCAGCTGTTTGTGCCCTGAAACCTGCATTGCTCCAGGGGAGATTGTCCCCTGCTCAGTCTAATCAACTGTAAGTTGCTTTGGAAAATAGTGTCAGCTAAATAAATGTCATGTAATGGGAGGGGGGGTTCCCTGCACATTTCATGACCAGGGGGAATTCCACCACACTTTGCACTTCTGGAATTAGTCACAGTTGTCCAGTTCATGGGGATAATGCTAGTTTCAAAGCTTCAGTTTCACCTGAACTGGGTGGGGGGATTCATGACGTCTCCTGCGTATCGGAGCAGATGCCAAATTCAGGGCTTCCAGTAGAGGTGGGATGTCTGTATACACTGTGGTCTGTTACAACTTTATTAGGTAGACCTTTACACCAGCTTGTTAATGCAAATACTTAATCTGCTAATCATGTGGCAGCAACTAGATGCATCCGGGTTTGTTTGGTTGTTGGGTTTTGCGGATTTTTGCTGAGTTAGGCCTATGACATACAATATACTACATATTATGACATGTGTGTAACAGTTTCTATGAATTGTTCTCAATAAGAGACATGCAACTCCAATAAGAGACATGCAACTCCATAACTGTTTCAAGCACCACAAACATACACTCACCGAGCACTTTATTAGGCATTTATTAGACTTAATTTTTAGACTACTGCTGCAGCCTATCCTCTTAGAGTTATGATGCGTTGTGTGTTCAGAGATGTTCTTGTGTATACCACTGTTGTAATTTGTGGTTTATTCGCGTTACTGTCACCTTCCTGACCTAGCCAATAACAAGGCATTTCTGCCTGCAGAACTGCTGCTCACTGGATGTTTTTTTGTTTTTTTTCACACCATTCTCTGCAAACTCTAGGCTGCTGTGCAGGAGATCAGCAGTTTCTGAGATACTCAAACCACCCTGTCTGGCACCAACAGTCATTCCACAGACAAAGTCACTTAGATCACATTTCTTCCCCATTCTCACATTTGGTCTGCAAAACAGCGGAACCTCTTGACCATGTCTGCAGGCTTTTACGCATATAGTTGCTGCCACATGGTATACAGTGAGTATACGTATATCATTATATTTTCCTTTAGCAAACATTTTGCCCTTGGCCGATATCCACGTCAATCCGTGAACCTTACATGTAATACGAGTACAGCACAGAATGTATCCCAGCATCCGTCGACTCTGCTTGAAGAAGATTAACCTGAAATTGAAGGAGCTCTGTGCACCTGAGCGCCAGCAACAGTCAAATCTGTTTGTTCTGTGTTCAATTTTTCAGCACAGTTTAAGAAATTGTAGATTTAGCATCTCCAGAGAAGTCAATACACATTTTATGTTGCTGTAGTCTTGACTCTGTATACTTATCTGTAAGGAATCCAGAAGACACAGTTTGTAGGATAGGTCCCCTGCAATTTGATTGGGTCGGTCAAATTTTAGGTCGGTCAGTAGTTGAGCTCACAGAATCATCTTCTCTAACATGGAGCCCCACCAATGAAGGGTCATGAGCCAGCAGAAGTAGAAGTAACCCATATAACCCATATAACATGAAGTAGGACTACTGACTTGGATGGATAAGTTACATTACATTACATTACGTGGCATTTAGCAGACGCTCTTATCCAGAGCGACGTACAACAAAGTGCAAATCAAACACAAGAACAAGTGCGAAAGTGGACCTGAGAGGACAGTACTGTTCCGAGTCCTAGTGTAAACATACAGAAATTCAGAATCCTTGAAGAGTACAATCACAGAGAAAAACCCAGAACCCTTCGAAAACCGGAACATGGACCGGAACAAGTCGGAAATGTTGCTTTGTGAAATACTCCAGGTATTTCAGGTCAGGTACAATAAGGATATGATCCTGATAGGAACAGTAAGCCCTTTTGCTTTTTTGCTTACCTTTGAGAATGCTACATTTATTATATTGCTTACTTTTAATCTGATGAAATACAATCTCAAAACTTTCTCCCACTGCCGTGTTCTCTTTCATCACATCATCTTAAACAATGTAAATGATAAAACCGCAGAATTCTCCAAGGTAAATACAATCATTACATGGAAAAGGATTTTTAAATTTAATGTAGAAGCTGCATATCACACCAGCTTTTAGAAGACTGTACAATAAAGGGTTTGTAAACAAGCTTGTTTTCTCACAAGCATTTAAACAGCAGGACCTGAACAGATTGTGATATTTGGTTGCGGGCAAGGAAATCAAGGAGCTCATTTATCAATAAATTAAAAGGTATCTGTACATTTGGGCAAATGCTACACAGTTTAGTGGAGGGAAGCAAAGGAATGTTAGCACAAGATAAAAAGAAGAAAGATTGGTATGGATAATTTGGCTAAACTGCTTAATTATTAATCAAACAGATTGAGAGCAATGATCATAAGATTTCACCCTCCTCTGATTCACAAGCCGTGACTAGTGTAACAAGTAATTACACTATTGTAGCGAGTATGCTAATCTATAGCGCTTCTGCGCATTAATCAGCAACGCAGAAGGCACCCAGTCTTGCTCCGCTCCAAGGATATTTTTTAAATCACATCTTTAAAGCGATGAAGCAACACACATAAATGTTCTCTGAGTGGCGTGTGCAGTGAACGCATGAAAATATACAGTATAAAATGTCCGTTTTCATGACACTGCCAAACTATTTTGGCTATTCAGTATCACTGTCGTGTTGATTTGTGATGAAGACAGAATAAAGCTTAGCTACTATGAAGAAAGTATGTCGCATTTCATATAGGTTTATATGATGGTGTCAGTTTTTTATTTATTTTAATCGATTGATATCCTTGCTGTGGTACAGTCAACAAAAAAGATACTGCGTAGCTGAGGAATGTGTATACTCAACAGCAGTGGTTTTAAAACCTTTATGGGGACCCTTTTGTGCTGGTTTTTGTTCCTACCACAACTGCAATCCCATAGTTTTAATAAGATGTTAATTTGTCTTAGTTACACTTTTCCTGATGTGATGGATTATTTACCCACATTAGCTGCATTGTCAGAAATTGGTATGGATGGTGTGAATAATAGAACTCTCATATTCACATTGTGTTGTATTGGAAATTATTACATGGAGAGAGAAAAAATGTAACTGTTGAAATTAAAGCAAATAAACAGGCTACTAATTGGCTAAAGTGTGAACGCATGGTCACTAACACCAACCGTTTGGTCGATAATGAAGAATTCAAAGAGAAATATATTAACACAATGCAGGTTTGGCTCATTATTATTTGCAAAGTAATTAGGAGTCAATTCATTCAGCTCACTCTTTAACTGAATCAGTTTAAAACACAGGAAAGTGCACTGAAGACAAACTAACAACTTGTTAATTACTATGGGATTGCAGTTGTAGTTGGAACGAAAACCAGCAAACACAAGTTTGAAAACCACTGCTCTATAGAGATGCTATAGTGTTTAATAGAAATATATACACTGACAGAGATGCAATACTTTCAATCTACAGTAGATTCCCAGTAAACATAAAATATTCCATGGAAAGATGGTGGAGAATGAGGCCAGCTTTCATCTGCTAACACATTGTGCCGGGGTAGCATGGAGTCCTTTTTCGTTTCCCAAAGTTGTTCCTTCAAATGCTACCTGACTAAACCTTGGAGGTTCCTCTAACTGACAGCAACCTCGATCAGCAGTGTAGCCGGATTACTTCCATACTTGATAATTTGTTGTCTTACTGATGACACCCATTGACCAACGATCCCATTGACTTTGGTTTCCAGGCCTAAAGGACATCTTGTTTTGAAGGGATTAATGAAAACCAGCACAAGTACTGTTGTCAAGGGCCAGATTTGAGTATCCATCCCGCATGACCAATCATTTGAGGAACCCATCTGAGATACAAAACAGTCATACAGGCTTTGGAAAATGCATGCGAAAATACATTGAGATACCAGAAGCGTAATGGCGTCATTAAATTTAATGTGTTTAGGTCCGCACGGCAAGCTAGAGCATCAGGCCTCGCGTATGGCAAAGGCGGAGTGTAATCGAGAAGACGGCGTGAAGTCATTCCTGCTGTTGTGAACATACAGCCATTTAATGGTACGGTCGTATAACATATTTTTGTATTCGCAGCTTAATAAACCATAAGATTGCTTGGCAGGAAGTGCGCCTGTGTAATCGAGTTTAAAAAAATAAATAAAACGACACCTCCGCCCTCATAATAAGCAGCCATTTCTCCTTCGAGCTTAGACCTCTCGACCCTTTTCGCGAGTTCTGCTTGCGTAATGCCCTGCTGCGTTGAATACTTGTAGAATGGTTCTATTTATAATACCCCACCACCAAGCAGTTCTCTCTGCCACACGCACCCCCGTGACACTAAAATGAAGAACTGTTAATTGTTGGCTGTTAGCAAGTTTTCCAGGGTAATTACTACAATGGGGGTCAGCAAGGATGCAATTTAATTACCGACTCATTGCCAGGAGAGGACACAAAGACAGGAATCAGATAGCCCGATAACAGGAAACTACTGTACACCACATGTATCGGATTTCTTTTGATTCCAGGCTTTCCTCAATCACGAGATATTGAATGGAGGGGACAGAGGTGCTGTGGAACAAGCTTTACGGCTCAGCTAATTATGCACAAAGCCCCGCTGATCCTCCATACCGGCTCAATTCTCATCAGAGTGACGGACAACCGCACTTTGTCCGGTTCCTGTCCGTTAAGTTAACATTTGCGTGACTTTAATTAATGTGCCGTCTTGGGATGACGTTTGTGAAAGAGAGCCGGCCCGTTGCATCATTAATGCACTAGCCAACTGTTTTTGACCATTACTCAGTCTTTTAGATGATAAATGTCAAAATTAGACATTGTCCACTGTAGATTGAATACTTATCAGAAAGGGTTCACCCCAAGATTGCCATCCATTTGAAGTGTGCAAAGGTTTTTCTAGATAGTGAGAGCATCCAGAAAGTATTCGATAGCATGTATGTTCAGGGTGAAATCTCCCAACATCCTCCAATAAATCAGGAAATAGCATTCCTCTTTTTAATTTCATGTGTCATTAAATGTTTAATGGAATCAACTATGTAGTATTTAATTGGTCATAATGAATTTTCTTTCCAAAGCAGCCAATGATATCAAGAGCTCCTTTAAAATGTAGAACCATAGTCACAACATTTTTACCTTCATAGGCAGCTTATATGGACACATGATTGCTTATGTTATTTTTTCCAATTACAGCCAAAATCCTTTCTTTTTAAAATGAGCAGACCGATTCAGATTATGTTACTGTATTTACTGTAGAACTACACTGTTTACAGTACCCATTTCTTTGTAGCCTTGTACCAGGATTGCATTTTGCTATTTATCCAAGATGCCTGGGTTGCATGCTTCAGCCAAATAAATAATAAATAAACATAATGTTAATAAATAATCCATGAAAAGAAGTGGAAATTTAAGGGGCGGGGGCGGTTCCGATTGCCGAAGGCCATTTTGCGGCACAAAACAATTCATCTTTCCTCTGGTCTCCTTTTCTGCTGCAAATTATATTGTTTTCTCATCTGATCAATGCTCATCTCTGGCAGCCATTTTCTCTCCGACTGCATTACTATAAATTGGCCGCAACCAGATCCTGCATCGGGCTTTGAGTTAGGACTCAACCAGCCAGAGCAAGCGAGCCGCAGCAGTAAATCTGCACAAACCCGCTCTCAAAGCACTCAGCAAACCCACTTTTTCTGTTATTATCGGATGGCTGAGAGAAGAAAACATAGCATTTTTCTTTTTAAGCCCAAGGTCGCTTGTCCAAAAGTAAAAAAAAAACAAAAAAACACTTACCGTGTACATCACCGAATTCGTACGAGACCAAAATATGCAGAGGTTATTCCCAATCGTTTGAAATCCAGATTTCCTCAAAGCTGTTAAAACTCAGAACAGGTGGTAAAAAAATAAATAAAAATGTAAATATAATTTTAGAAAAGATACAGTTCTTAATCCATTGAAGGGATGACCCCATAACTGCTTTTGAAGAGCTCGAGCCTTCTGGCGAGCTGTAAAACACTTTACGAATCAGAGAAGCAGACTGACAATTCAAATTCATAACCATTTAGATGTCTGTAAACAGCTTGGGCATACACCTGTTTTTACCAATAGGAGCCTGAATAAATAGGAGTTTTGTATAACTTGAATGAGAGTTGTAAACCTTCAGTATCTGAAACTCCGGGAATCTACAGCAATGTGGTTCAGCAGCAGATCAGGAAGCAGAAAAAACCTCGGATGAAAAACTGCGGGATAAATATGATGAGGTACTGAGGAATTTCAGAACTTGCGGGTGATGACAGATATGTGCTGAATGGTACACCAAAATCACCCAGACGGTGCTGAAATGTGGTGGAAGGATTGGGGATCGGTGGAGCTACTGAAGAACTCTCACATGATCAGGTTTCATAATGATGTTTCCAGAAGCATTCAGAAAAGTGAAAAATGCTTGGGGTTGACTATAGACCAGAAGACTTTTTTAAATCAGACGTGTGTGTGTGTGTATGTGTGCATGCATGTTGTGTGATGCGTGTGTGCGTGTGGTGTGTGAGTGCATGTTTTGTGCTGCGTGTGTGCATACATGCATATGGACTGTGTCTGTGTGTGTGTGTTTGTGTGTACATGTGGGATCTGCATGTGATGTATGTGTGTGGTGTGTGTTTGTGTGTACATGTGGGGTCTGCATGTGGTGTGCTGCGTATGTGTATGTGTTGTATGTATGGTGCGTGTGTGTGTCGTATGTGCTGCATACATGCATGTGGACTGTATGTGTGTGTGTGCGTGTGTGTACATGTGGGGTCTGCATGTGGTGTGTGTGTGTGTGTGTGTGTTGCATGTGGTGCATGCCTGTGTGTGTTGCATCTGTGGCGTGCATGCATGTTGTGTGCTGTGTGTGTGCATACATGCATGTGGACTGCATCTGTGTGCATGTGTGAGTGTGTGTGTGTGTGTGTGTGGTGATAAGAGTACTGCACATATCTTCACCTTCAAACCCATTATCTGGTGTATGACTACAGCACTACATGTCCCAGGTGACCCTTGTTTTCCCACTCTCAGTCCTCACATCACAGCAGAGAACAAGGTCTAGGACAGAACGACACAAGAGCGCATCTGATAATCTCCAATGACTCCATTTTATTAAATTGTTTCCATGACATTCTATTTTTTGCTTATGCTCCCAGAACATTGTCTGCAGAACACATATCCCAGGACAGCGATTGTGTTCAGATGTACTGTGGCATATTAATTCTCTCACTGACTCGCTTCTTGTTGACTGTGTCGCTGTGAAAGTACTTTGAATATATCTTATAATTAATATCGCTGCATATTAAATCCAGCAAAAGCAATGAGTCACCCCTTGACGGTCTTGGAATCTAAAAATAGATTTGCGTATTTATATGATATTAATGTAGGAGAAGAACATGGGCTGAAATTCAGTTATTCTGAGTAGAAATGTACTTTAATCAAGCAGTGATACAAGAGCATACCTGTATCCATTTTCCTTTCTCTGATTCTCCACTTCGCTACAAAGCCATAGAACAGGGGTGATCAAAGCTGGCCCTTGAATCCAAATCCAGCCCTGGTTTTCAATTACTGGTACTGATTGGCCACTCACACCTGACTGCCAGGTAAAGGGAGGGTGGAAAAACAGCAGTTCTCGGCCCTTGAGGACCGCAAGTTGATGATCCACGATATAGTAGGGTCCATGATATGGTTGGGAGGTGGGGTTCACCATCAAGTAGATTGAGACTGAAAACCACCAATCAAATTGTTGCAAATTTCGATACGTTGCATTTAAATACACTTGTAGCATGCTTGCAGTCCAACACCCTGCTGAGCTAAACCGATGATGAGGTCACTGAGGCTGTTTCATTGGTAGAGGGGCTGTGCACCCCCTCTGGACCAGCTAGTGGATCCAAAAACTTTTTTAGTTTAATGTGTTTGTGTCCATCGGACTACAAAAGATATTGTGTATGAATTACCAAAATGGATAAAACTGCTCTCATGAGACATGCAGTGCCTCGCAAGTTGTGATTTGACCCGATTTTTAAAATTGAAAAGTGTGCACATTTATCATTCGCTTACAGAGATAACAAAACAGAGTTTAGGATAAGATGAGATTTTTCAATTTTCAGAAAGCAGACCCAGGGTGCCCAATGTGGCTTTTGATGGTGTACAACAGAGGAGGCCACAGCAAGGGCCTATCCAGTTCAGGATTCAGTGGCACCTCTTATTGAATTAGCTCATTCATATCTTGATCTGATATTTGTACAGAATAAGCAAGCTACTATTTTACTGTGCTCAAGGATAGGAACGAACTTCCAGAGTTTGTAGAGCTGCCTGTAAACTAAAAGTAAGGTTGGTGGTTGGAACAAAAACTATCACACAGACCGGCCCTCCAGTAAAATTCCGAGCTGAACAATTTAATGATTGTCCCCACAGATTTAAGCTAAATCTGCTTGATTTACAATTCTTTCTTTTTAGCGGATATAACATATACATCTAAGTATAATATGTTAAAATTGTTATAGGAAATCTTTCTTAATAATTTAGCAAAAAATTTAATATTTTAATTATATACAATTTACAGGATATGATTATTATATACAACTTAAGATTTATTCAATTACATATTATGTTAATTCCTTCCTAAAACTATTAGTTTAAATAGTTTTAAATAAATTACATTTTGGGTTTAAATCATAAAACTGTACTCACAGGTAAAATCTCATGCTAAATCTTCATACTTAATTTCTAACTTAAATGGTTAAACTATACTTTGATATGCCTTCTTATTAAAAACTATTTACATTTTTTATCCTTTGTATAACTGAAGTAGGAAGCCCCGCTGAGATTAAAATCTTTTTTTAAGCGGGGTCTTGCTATAAACACACAATAACGATCAGATTAAAAGGCCAAAAAGAAAATGAGACTGCTCAGTCATGTACAATAGATAAACAAGTTTAAAGGCAATTGTAATTCCCCAGAAGTAAGGGTTTTAAACATTCCAGTTTAGTAAGCAGTACAGACTACACTTATTCCCAATAACAGCTTTGTGCACTATGTGAAGGCATACCAGCAAGTTGTCCTACAATGCATTCAGAGTTCTGAATCCCCATTGATTTGGTTTTTTCTTGTTTAAGTTAGGCTTTTTGAATTTTCCTGGAAGTAACTCTCTGTGTCGAAACAACAAAATAAACTATTTGGCCCCCTTTGTCAACACTTAAAAATCAATAATTGTTTGGCCCCCTTTGTACTATAACTAATTACACCATTTTCTTTATAGAGTGGGCTCCAGAATTATTGCCGCTCTTAATGAAAATGGAGAAAAAGGTTGGACATGAATAATTATCTATATTTTATGTTCAAAGATGTGAGATCATAGTTTAAGAATTGCAGAGATATGTCTTGGGGTCACCAAGTCTAAAAAACATGAATGGCACCATCATACCAACAAACTCTTTGGAAGGGTGGCATGAAGTCAGCCCCTATATAAGCAAAAAGCCAAACCTCATTGGAATTTTTACAGACAGACAGATAGGATAGGTAGATGCATTTATATAGCCCTTTTCTCATACCCAAAGCTCTTTACAGTGATGAGGGGGAAACCAATGTGTAGCACCCACCTGGGTGATGCAACAGCAGCCATTTTGTGCCAGAACGCTCACCACACATCACATCAGCTGAGGTGGAGAGGGAGCGATCTTTTTTTTTTTTGCCAATTCAATCAGTGGATGATTAGGTGGCAGTTTGAAAGAGCCAGGGTTGGGAATTTAGCCAGGACACTGGGGAACCCCCTACTCTTTGTGATGAGTGCCATGGGATCTTGAGTGACCACAGCGAGTCAGGACCTCAGTTTAACGTCTCCTACAACACAACATCCCCATCACTGGGGCATTGGGATTTATTTGATCAGAGGAAAGACCACCACCTCCAGGCCCACCAACACCACCTCCAGACCCACCAACACCACCTCCAGGCCCACCAACACCACCTCCAGACCCACCAACACCACCTCCAGACCCACCAACACCACCTCCAGGCCCACCAACACCACCTCCAGACCCACCAACACCACCTCCAGGCCCACCAACACCACCTCCAGGCCCACCAACACCACCTCCAGACCGACCAACACCACCTCCAGGCCCACCAACACCACCTCCAGACCCACCAACACCACCTCCAGGCCCACCAACACCACCTCCAGGCCCACCAACACCACTTCCAGCAGCAACTGACTTTTCCCAGGAGGTCTCCCCCATCCACGTACTAACCAAGTGAAATGTATGTCAATAACTCATTTTACTGCATATTTTTTCCATAGAATAACTCCGGAGCTGTACATTAACACGTGTGTTGATTTCAAATCCACCTGTGTTTAACTGCAGTATAAACATCACCAACTTCTGAGATCTCATTAGGGATGGATGGAACAATGTCTCATTGCGTAACTGACGCCAGTTACTGCAGAGAAGTACTTGTTCGACGCACTCGAACACGCGTAACATCACCACCTGCCGATCGATACACGGTGAAAATGAATTTCTGGAGAAGCTATTTGCAGCCTTTGTCACTGGAACTAATTGAAATGATGCATCTGTTAGATAAAATTGGAGTCAATACCAATTAATCTCTTGACTTGCAGTAATAAGATAAGAGGTGCAATATGTCATGGTGAGTTATGCATGTCATATACAGTACATTGTTTCATCCATTTCATATCCATATCAACTAAAATATAATTTGAATACAAATAATAGAATACAGATCAGTCACTGAAAAACTGAGCATGATTTTAACTCAGGCTAATAATTATATTAGCATAAGCATACATCTTACCTACATTTAAATGTACTTACATGATGTAGTTTGCTTTATTGGCTATTGTAAATGAGTATAAACATAACAGAATATGAAGTTATAAAGTGCTTTGTAATAGACTGTGTACAGCAAGCAAATGTATTATTTCATGTAATGTCATCAAATGAATCCAAACATTTGCAATTATTCAAATGTCAAAAACGAAACCACATCTTAAAGGCTAGACATAATAATTACAAGCTGAGAACAGTGTTACAGATGTTCTCTTACACACAACGCTTCTGTCCATATCTATGGCAGACATGCTCCTAGCTGAGCACACTTGATTGATTCAGCAAGCAGAGCTCAATTCACAAGGTCAAGCGTTTGAGTAGTTTGGCACAAATCACACGATCTTTCAAGCGGTTTGCGAGACAATCCTGCGATAACTGCTTCTGAAGTGAGGGAGGCTTGGGTTTACTACTCAATAGATTCTTCTGGAAAAGGTCAAAGCCGTTTGGTACATCCGCTCTGAATCGAACATCGCTAGATCTCACAGCCTGACATGCGGTAATGACCGCTTCCTGTGAAACTTTGAGATTAACTTGTTCGTCTTAAGGAATAAAGTTGACCCTTCTGGGGAGCACCGAGTGATGGAGAGAAAAACTAGTTTAAAACAGAATATTTAAACCAGAGATGGGCGACTCCAGTCCTGGAGGGCATGATTCTATGGCAACCAGTTACCCTGGCTCAATCAGCTAATTAGCTATAAGCACCATGACCTATTCACTTGTGAATTAGGTGACAATAAAAGACTATAGGACAAGAACATTTATCAGCTGCTGTTTATATCACAGAATGTGGCTATAAATTACAGATCGTGTGAATGATTGGGTTAATTAAATAATTAAGAGCAGAAGTCGGTCTGAAATTCAGAAACTGAAACGGCCTGCCTCGCCCATCCCTGATTTAAACCAATTGATTCGAAAAGAGAATCAGGGTTATGAGCTGCTCAATTCCTCTGCTCCACATTAAGCTGCTGTTATATATATATATATATATATATATATATATATATATATATATATATATATATATATATATATATATATCAATTCATTCTACCAAAGAGCCAACTTTGGTTTGCCAGTTTTTTTGGGGGTTTTTTCGGACTGGAGTATTAGATTATTCTCTTGCTAAATCCTGCATTCACTGCAAGAACCAAAAGTCAATCTCAGCAGTATTTTACAGATTTCATTTGTCAAGCACCTTAAAACAGTACCTTAAAACAAGCTAATATTATATATTTGAGAGAGAAACATTTGTTTAAATCTCATTACAAGATGTTTTCAGTGTTTGTTGTTTCCCCACAGTAGAGGAGGCGATATTTCTGGAGAGTTCAATAAAATAATTATGTATCTTTATCAGAAGTGATGAGTTAAACTATCACTTAGTAGGGGGTTGGGTTAGATTAGATTAGATATTTAGGAATTAGTCAATGATTGTAAGGGATCTAAATTAGGAAGAGTAAACGAGTATTCCAGCTATCACCAAGGTCGAGGTAAGTCTTGTACTGTTGCAAGGTTTGGTGACCTGTGGAGATCTTCCAATGTGATGGAAGATACTGAGAAATCCATTAGCTTTGAAAAGATGGCGTGGAATAAATGTGGCTTGTCATTTTGTTCTGTAAATGTTTGTTATGGTTATTTCCACTGAGGATGATATAATGTCCTTCTGGGTCTGCTATAATTGTGTATTAGAAACATCCAATACAACCTTCTCTTTGGAGTGGTAGGATGCAGAGAACATTTTGTATTTCCATTTAGTTTTATTTGGCAATATAGGTGCTTTGAATGTGAGATGGGCCTCTTGCAAAAAATAAACATATCCGCCCCCATGTAGTTAAGCTGACTATTTTTCTGCTGCTGAGTCAATCCTCTCATGCGGTGGGCTGTAGCTTAGTGGTTAAGGTAAATGACTGGGGCATGCAAGGTCGGCGGTTCGAATCCTGGTGGAGCCACAATAAGATCCGCACAGCTGTTGGGCCCTTGAGCAAGGCCCTTAAACCCTGCACTGCTCCAGGGGAGGATTGTCTCTTGCTTAGTCTAATCAACTGTACGTCACTCTGGATAAGAGCGTCTGCCAAATGCCATTCATGTAATGTAATGTAATGTTCCAGGTATCAAATCTTATAAATGATGTTAGAGGTATATTCCTCACTAGGACATAAATAGTTCCCATACAAGACAGTATCCACATCTACATGCAGCCATTTATTCCATGTTTAATTTGATTAACAGGCCGATCTGAATAAAAATGATCCTATTCCGATTTTATTTGGTTTAAAAGGGGTAGTCTAAACCTTTTGACAGTCGGTTTAACAGGAGAATATATGCCACTTAGACTGCTAGGTAAGTGACGGCACTGAGTTTCAACCCAGCCGGGGAAATCGCCAGATGTCTCTCGAAAACGTACTTTTTTTTTTGCAAACAACATTAGACATTAAAATAATTAGAAACCGTGAAACACTTTGATGGTCGAAAGGCACAAAAGAATAAGTTATTCAAACAGGTGGTTAAAAAATGGACCGAAAGTGGAATCCACAGAAATATCGACCAAATAAAAGAAAACGCTGGAGAAGTTTAAAAAACTGCTAAATGGCTAAAAGCTAAATTTTTTTAAAGTGGTTCTGACCCAGGCAACTTTTTGGAGAAGCCTTCTCTGGTTAGATAATTATATTCATCAGATGCTGCTGCCTGAAAACAGCAGAAATGCAAATATTGTACCTAGTAAACAATGCATATTTGCAGATGTGCAAGAAACGTTGGTTTGCTGCACAACATCATTCTGTGCATGTCAAAATGTTTAATTCTGATTAGATGTTTGGCATGTAAACACACACATTAATCGGATCGGATAGTGACAGTATTTTCCTTTTATCTGGGGTTTTAAAATAATAATTAGATCCACTTATTGGACTCATGACACAAATGTGCATGCAGACAGAAGAAAACATCAAACATAAATATATAAACATAAATAGAGAATCATATATATGCAGAGAGCGAGAGAGATGAAGAGAAAGAACTGTTGTGAACATGGGTATGTGTATGCATGTTTGACCGCGTGTGCGCACACAAGCGAGAGCAATTTTCAAAGGCAGGGAAGCATACACGATTTTGAGGAAGTTTCTTTTAATTTTAGGTTGTCGCTGGCCTTGTTATAAAGTCTCGGAAGAGCCAGGGTGTGGAGATCCTGTCACGAAATGGCTGCCCTTCTAAGTACAGTTTATCCACTGCGAGAGCAGCATGGGGCCCTTTTCCCTTTGAGGTTTTAGGATAGGGTACAGTACTCCCCTTTGCCAACAGACTTCAAGGACACAGTAGTCACAGAGACCAAACTTGGTCTCGCTTAGTTCCTTCCGATTCCTTTTAATCAGCTCTTAATTTTGCTGCATGATCAAGTTCCTTCCAATTAGTTTGGATGTCGGGTTGGCAGACAGAATGTTTTTGTAGACTTCTGAGTTCATCCTGCTGCTACCATCATGAGTTGCATCATCAATAAAGATGAGTGAGCCCACTCCAGAAGCAGCCACGCAAGCCCAAGCCATTACACTTCCTCCACCGTGCTTCACAGATGAGTTTATATGTTTTCAATCATTCTTCCTCCACACCTTGGCCTTTCCATCACTTTGGTAGAGGTTAATCTGGGTCTCATCAGTCCATAAAACTTTGTTCCAGAACTTTTGTAGCTCATCTCTTTACTTCTTAGCAAATTGTAATCTCGCCTAAGTCTTCTTCAAACGGTTGATTGAGATACCTTCACCGCTGTGATGTTTGTGATGCCACTGACTGATGTTTCGGGGTTTTTCTTCAGGAAATAAAAGCTGGAATTTGGATCCGCCATTTCATGTACATCTTTTGACCTCAAACTCAGTTGTCTTCAGTGTTTAGCAAAAACAAAGGAATTGACCTTGCTGTTCCAATACTTTTTGAGGGGAATGCATTTTGTTCACTGCCCCCTCAACAGGAGTTGGACTATGAAGCTTTATAGCTTCTGGGGTCTCAGATCTGCTTTCGGGGATCAGAGAGAGAGAGATTGTAATGCACTCTCATGGTTAGTATGTCCAGAATGGTTTCGATCATAGTCTAGTTTTCTAATGTTATGTTTTCCGTCTTCAAGGTGAGCAGTTTCACTGAGGTTCGGAGAATATTGTATATACAGTCAGGTCCATAAATATTGGGACATCGACACAATTCTCCTCTTTTTGGCTCTATACACCACCACAATAGATTTGAAATGAAACGAACAAGATATGCTTTAGCTGCAGACTTTCAGCTTTAATTTGAGGGTATTTACATCCAAATCAGGTGAACGGTGTAGGAATTACAACAGTTTCTAAATGTGCCTCCCACTTTTTAAGGGACCAAAATAATGGGACAATTGGCTGCTCAGCTGTTCCATGGCCAGGTGTGTGTTATTCCCTCATTACCTCATTTACACGGAGCAGATAAAAGGTCTAGAGTTCATTTCAAGTGTGCTATTTGCATTAGGAATCTGTTGCTGTCTCTCAATATGAGATCCAAAGAGCTGTCACTATCAGTGAAGCAAGCCATCATTAGGCTGAAAAATCAAAACAAACCCATCAGAGAGATAGCAAAAACATTAGCTGTGGCCAAATCAACTGTTTGGAACATTCTTAAAAAGAAAGAACGTACCAAAAGACCCGGAAGACCACGGAAAACAACTGTGGTGGATGACAGAAGAATTATTTCCCTGGTGAAGAAAAACCCCTTCACAACAGTTGGCCAGATCAAGAACACTCTCCAGGAGGTAGGTGTATGTGTGTCAAAGTCAAAAATCAAGAGAAGACTTCACCAGAGTGAATACAGAGGGTTCACCACAAGATGTAAACCATTGGTGAGCCTCAAGAACAGGAAGACCAGATCTAAAAAAGCCTTTACAGTTCTGGAACAACATCCTATGGACAGATGAGACAAAGATCAACTTGTACCAGAATGATGGGAAGAGAAGAGTATGGAGAAGGAAAGGAACTGCTCATGATCCAAAACATACCACCTCATCAGTGAAGCATGGTGGTGGTAGTGTCATGGCGTGGGCATGTATGGCTGCCAATGGAACTGGTTCCCTTGTATTTATTGATGATGTGACTGCTGCCAAAAGCAGCAGGATGAATTCTGAAGTGTTTCGGGCAATATTATCTGCTCATATTCAGCCAAATGCTTCAGAACTCATTGGACGGCGCTTCACAGTGCAGATGGACAATGACCCGAAGCATACTGCGAAAGCAACCAAAGAGTTTTTTAAGGCAAAGAAGTGGAATGTTATGCAATGGCCAAGTCAATCACCTGACCTGAATCCGATTGAACATGCATTTCACTTGCTGAAGACAAAACTGAAGGGATGCCTTCAGATGCCTCAAGAACAAGCAGGAACTGAAGACAGTTGCAGTAGAGGCCTGGCAGAGCATTACCAGGGATGGAACCCAGCATCTGGTGATGTCTATGCGTTCCAGACTTCAGGCTGTAATTGACTGCAAAGGATTTGCAACCAAGTATTAAAAAGTGAAAGTTTATTTAGTTCATAAATCGATTGTTAGTTTGCTCAAAAGAGCCAAAGCCAAAAGAACAGAAACGATACCAACTGTCCAAATACATATGGACTGCACTCTAGATGACTGGTTAGTGCAGTGTGTCCGGTTATGGCTGCAGTCATCAGGCCTCCATTTTGACCTGGCAATAGAGACAGATAAGTCTCTCACTGAACACCACCCTAAGACTCATAATGCTCTACAAGACGAAACAGAGAAGAGCAGATTCCCAAGTCTGCGGTTCCTGTTGAAAGATTGTTTTTAAAAGCAGTGATGTAAGGAATGGATATACGGAGTGATGCAAAGATTCCAAAGTATAAATGCAAAGTAGACCCAGAGCTATAATTGCTGCCAATGACCCGTATATAAAGGATTGATTGTGAGCAACCACTTTTGTAAATGAGAAATGCCTTTCATTTAAGGGAAACAAAATGTAAAAGAGTATGTGGGGGGTGAATACATTCTGAAGGCACTGTATATAGATTCAGGAAAGATCGACCAGCCACTTAATTGAGATGATCGTGGTGGGTTAATGATTTGACATTAGAGCTGAAACAATGCACTGTTAAGAATTCTGTCTAAGACCTGAAGGCCTTTCTGACTATCCAAACAGATGATGTGTTTTTTTTCTGGACAACAAATATCACTTACATTTGCTTACATTTTGATTTGTTGATTTTATTTCATCATTTTCTTTTGCATCTTTACTTATTTACTCGCCTCTATTGCAGCAAAGTTGCATGCAGGGGTTCATTCGTTTGCTTACTGCAACCTTGCTAAGTACTGCTAGCATGCACAGCTTTCTTTTATAATACACTGAGTGTGTATTATTTGGGGTTGGACCCAAAATGCACGACTCAGAAACAATAATGGAATAAAGTCCCGTCAGGGCTTTATTTGGGACGAATCCCAGGAGCGTAGTCACAACAAGCAAAGTCCATACACGTAGATCCAGCCAAACAAACAATAAACAAACAAAAAGCACGGTGCAGAGGGAAGAGGCAAACTCGTAGTCGGTAAACGTGCAGGGAGGTCCGGTAGCAGGAGAGCTGTCAGCGGGGCAGATGTACAGGCGGACGGCAGGCAGAGTCGTAGTCGAGGGCGATGCGGAAGTCGAAACCATAAAACAATCAGTGAGGCAAAAGTACAAAGATGGTAGGCGAGGACGTGGTCAAAAACAAACAATGGTCAACGAAACAGAAATCAATAACGATGGTCGGTAAAACAGGCTTGGATCTTAACGTGAATCAATCAGAAACTAATGCTCAAGCGTTGCGTAGTAAAACTAGAGGCAGACAATTTCGCAGTGAACAGTAGCGCGACTGGGATATAAATGCAGGTGTAGACAGGTGTAGACAATTAGTTAGAGCGTAGCAAGGAAATGGAAAACAGGTGCGATGGATGACAAGTTTAACAAGGTGATTAGTAATCGTTAGTAATAAACCTATCCTGCCCTAGCATTAGTAAATTAGTAAATGACATGCACGAGAAACGTAAGGTAACATGAAAACATGATTAGTCTGTTAGTTTCTACCCAATCCTGATCTAGTGTTAGTAGTTTTAGTAAATAGACAAATGGAAACAATTAGGGAGTGAATGACAGAAAGAGAGAGAGAGAAAAGGCGGAACGCAAGGTTTGCGGAAAGACATGTAAAAGTGTATGTTTAAACAGTAACCAGTCTACGTAACAATAAACATAAATCAAAACATAACACAAAACGAAACTAAGACGATAACCATTCAACATAACAAGGTAATATAATCGTAACGAAACATAACTAGACATGATGAGAAAATAAATCGTAACAAGAAATAAACTAAACAACATGACGAACCTAGACTAACATAATACATGATAAGACAATACAAGACTAAGACAAAATGAATAAACATAAAACATGGCGAGACAGACCTGAAACGTGACAGAGTGAGCACTTTATTAGGTATTTATTGGTCTTCTGCTGCTGTAGCATATCCACGTAGAATTTTGACCCGTTGTATGTTCAGGGATGCTCTACTGCATACCACTGTGGTAATGTGTGGTTATTTTTGCGTAACTGTCACCTTCCTGTCAGCTTCGACCTGTCTGGCCCTTCTCCACTGACATCTCTCATTAACAAGCTGTTTTTGTCCACAGAACTATTTGTGACTGTTGTGCATGAAAATCCCAGGAGATCAGTTTCTGAGAACCACCCTGTCTCGCACCAATCATGCCAATCACACCACGGTCGAAATCACAGAGATCACATTGTTTCCCCATTCTAATGGTTGATGTGAACATTAACAGAAGCTCCTGATCCGTATCTACATGATTTTACGCATTACACTGTTGCCACACAATTGTCAGATTAGATAATCGCATGAATATGTAGGTGGACAGGTGTTCCTAATAAAGTGCTCAGTGAGTATATAACCTCATATCAGACTGCAACTTTGTTATTGAGCCTGCTTCTTTAGACGCGCTGGGGAATTCAGGAACACAGGCATGCACGTTCACAAACATACCATCGATTGTATTGCTTCATCAGCAGTTAATTATAATTAGAACTGGTTTCATTCTACCATTTTCCAATTTTAGCTGCTGTCCCTCGAAAGGTCTGTCCATGGGCCTGCAACACAGTTGCTTGTTCTCCCTGCCGAATTTGTGCCCTTGCGTCACCTTAAAAAAAAAAAAAGAAAGGTAGATGAAATGTATTTAAATTCTTCTAAAATCCACAAATAATTTTGCAGCATATATGTTAGGGCTGTATGATACCGTTATTTGACTGCTTGTCCCGGCTCTCATTCAAAATGTACAACCCATTGACCCAATAACATTGTCATTTACAGAACTACAACTATTGGCAGCGCACCGCAAAGGAATTGAACCGGGAGGATACATTTAGAGTAACATTGTCAGCGTTTCTAGATCTGACACGGCCGCTCGGGTTTTCCGCGTTTCAAGCATGTGGAGCTTTTTATGCTTTTTATGTCTGCATGTCCATTACACAGCGTGCTCTCCATACTTTCAGTGGTCCTCTGGAGAAATACGTCCTTGAAGCCGACTAATTTGCTATGATCAACCGGCTTCAAATGAACTTCACCTCTTTAAAAAAATCCTTTGAATTCACCAACTATTCAATTTACTCAACGATAACGTTCTATATATATATATATATATATATATATATATATATATATAACTTCTGAAGGCCAGTATGTGAGCGTGTCTGAGTGCAGTCATGTACTGCATAGAAATTTTACAGAATATCCCCCCCAAAAAAGTTCAGTAATTGAAGCAAAGTGTTGCTAATTTTAGAACAAGAGAGAGTCAAAGCAATCATCGAAGCTTGTTAATAAAAGGGACATGTATATGGTTAAATGAGTAAAAAAGGCGCATTGAATAGTGCTAGAATAATTAAAGTTTTTAATCACAATATTCTGCCATGGCAACTGCTTTCAGGGGTGCCAACTGTATTATCGCTACTCTTTCATAAGGTGAAAAATCACTTCTCTAGAAGAGTGAAGGGATAATAACGAAATAGGAAAAAGACTGCAATTATAAGTGTAATTGATATTTTTGAGGATTGTTTTAAGAATAGACAGTTATTTTCAGTCGCATTTAGCCTAAACCTGTAATTACAGGAGCGGGGAAGAGTGCAGAAACACGTCATCTGGGACATCATCCCTGGTCAAACATGAATCATTTTTCAGTTTGTCTGCTGTTCCCGCGATTCTGAAGATAAAGGATTTATACAGAGGCTTCAGTAATACAAATGCAAATACTAGAGCGTTTTCTTGACAGAAAATCGGACGATACAGTAGTGACAGAATTTCAATTTCAATTTTGCTTATTTCGGTATCTCTGTCCAGAGATCCTTGAAAATGGAACTGGCTGTTTTGGCCAGAAAGAGGCATGATAGATTTTTAAGTAGAGCATGAGATGGCATATCTTTCCAAACCATTCCCCAAACTATAGAGGTCTAATGATATCCAAAATACAAAAATCCCCCAAAGAATTCAACAAGTAGGGGAGATATAGTTACAATTGTAACAACAAAATAATATAGCCCTGGATTTCTCCATCTAAACAAATAATCCTTTTTTTTTTTAATCCATTATCTTTACAAGAGTAATTCAAAGACATTTCCACAGATGCATACACAGTATGCTGCAAAAGTCAGAGATCACCCATTCTTTAATTTACTTTCCAGTGAAAATAGCCATTAAGTTATTCATTTTTCAGTGTCAGAAAATAATTCAGCAAACATATTTAACACAAAATTAGAGAAAAAACCTCCAAAACTACAGCATGTACAATATCAAATCTTTCAGCATTTACTGTCCACCCTTTGCCATTATTACAGCTTCCATTCTTTTCGGAAGACTTGTTTTGACTATTTTGAAGAAACCTGGAGGGATGTTTTTCCAAGCTTTGTCTAAACATCATCAAAGTTCAGTCTTAGGCGTTGGTTGAATTTTCTGCTTCTCTCACTCCAAGTAACCCCAACCACAGTCAAAGATGTTGAGGTCTGGACTCTGGGGAGGCCAGTCCATTGTTCTGAGAACACCAGCAGCTTGGTCTTCTGAGCAGTGTGCTTGGGGTCATTACCTTGCTGTGGAATGAACTTGCTCCCAATCAAACATTGTCTGGAGAGTATTGCATGATTTGTTTTGTTTTTTGTATTCATCAGCATTCATTCATGATGCCTTCAATCAAATTGCCAACTCCAGATGTTGTGATACAACCCCAAACTTACACTGACTCTACACCATGCCTGACTGATGGTTGTAGACATGGTCTTTCATTGCTATGGACTGCCTACATCTCAAATTTAGACTTAATACCTGACTCCACATCTCAGGTGTCCAGGTTCAGGTGTACTCTGGTAAAATTTCTTCTTTTGTTTATTTTCTCTCCTCGGTAGTGACTTTTTGACAGCTATACCTCATTTCATATCTCTTGTATTGAGTTGTCTTCTCGCTGTGGAAGGATCGACAGAACCGCCTGCGGTTTTCTGAAGCAAGAGTGAAGCTTGATTTCATTCCCATCTCTCAAAGATAAAATCACAAAGTACTGTCTGCATGATGGCGATAGTTTCGG
Source organism: Conger conger (assembly GCF_963514075.1). Classification (NCBI taxonomy): domain Eukaryota; kingdom Metazoa; phylum Chordata; class Actinopteri; order Anguilliformes; family Congridae; genus Conger; species Conger conger. The sequence goes on from NC_083773.1 coordinate 40,226,880, forward strand.
TGGTCTACCTGTTCTTGAGTCCCATGTTATCTGTATATCTTGCAACTATTTTTTTAACTCCCATTTTTATATTTATCTTTATTTGACTTTCACCTTCCTTATGCAGTTTAATTACCTTACATCTAATCTCAACATAATTATCTAATTTAGCCATTTTAGATACACATGAAGGACTTCTGAAGACAAAGGGTTCTAACATAATGTCAACGACACTTTTGCTAACAACATTTGTCTGGAGGACACAGCTGGTTGGAAGGTTGGAAGACTTAGTGGAAGATTTAGTTGTCATAGGGTGCAAAAAATTGCTGATAGATTTGATATTGCGTGTTGTGGTGGAGCCTTTTCTGTTAAATACACGTTTTCTATATTATTGCCTGACAAAAAATAGTTGTAAAAAGTGACTTGTACTGAATGTCTGATTTGACTGGAAATTGAAAACACAAGAGTGGTCTCTAACTGTAGCACAGTACTGCATGCGACAAGCACAATTCAGCTAAATAGATCTGTACTCATTTGTACTCCGTGTGCAGATAAAATTAGGTGGCAGACAGCCAGTGCAGTTTGAGACATCAAATTATATGATACATTGGACCAGCTGCATGGACATGGTTTAAATTAAGTCAGGAGTTAGCCTTAATCTGGAAAAGTGGATTTCACAAACATGGCTTATTTTTGGTTTTGTACCTACCGACAATCAATTCCTTGACCAATATGATCAAGTTTAGAAAGGAGAGGTAGACATTTCCTCAAAACCCTGAAATGGAATTAGATACTGTATAGAAGTATTTTGTGTTGTTTCAGTGGAAATGGAGTGAGAAATCAAAACCAACCAATCACAGAGAATATTAGACAGCATTGTAAAAATGATAGGAAAGCTGTACAACTGAAAGAAATCATGATTCTGTACCAAAGAAGTGCCATTAAGAACTCAGATTAATTAAAATCCTTGATCTGCATTTCCTCTGCTCCTGACACCACCCATTCTAAAGTATGAGTCAACATTCATCTGAAGGTAAACTTCTCATTTTTAAATGAAGGCCTCAATTATTCCTTGATTAGCTTGAGTCATTCACTTCAAAACCAGACTATATAAAGACTATTTTAAACCATGACTGTGAAAGCTTATTTGAAATGTCTTAAAAGGCCATTTTGTTCAGGACTAGGCTTAAACTACTGATCCTTTATCAGAACACACTTCTCACTAGCTAGTTGTCACTAGCAAAAAAAAAAAAAAAAAAAACCTTTAAAATGAGTTTTTCCAAAGGTTTTGTGAACAACAAAACTGAAGTGCGTGTTCACTTTTTTTATCAACGCAGAGCAACAAGAGATATTCACCTAGGACAGGGGTCGGTAACCCTGGTCCTGGAGAGCCGCAGGGTGTGCTGGCTTTCGTTGTTACTCAATACTGAATTGATCAATGATAGCGGTTGATCAATGACTCATATCACCTTGTTTCTTGGGTCTGAATCGGTTGCTGAATTTAAGGTGAAAACAAAAACCAGCGCACCCTGCGGCTCTGTAGTACCAGGGTTGCCGACCCCGGACCTATAAAGCATATAAAATCATTCCATCATTCCGCTATAATAATCACAATTCTTATGGCTGCAACGGAAAACGGAAAAACTCCAGCGTGCTTCCCAGACTCCTCCGGGGCGCTCTCTCTCTGCGGAAGGTCCGCCGGAGGTGATGCCGCGGCCGCGGGGCTTTAGCGGGACACAAGGTCGCCGGCGCCGCTGATTGACGGGCCCGGCCTCGCCGCCCCGGCCTGGCGGACGCTCCGACCGACAGCGTCTCGGGCAGCCATCACTCACTCGCGGCGGCGCGCTGACAGACAGAGGGGGAGGCAGACTGTCCGAGAGGCGCCTGTTAAAAACGCACGACGTCTGAGGGCAAACGACTGAGGAGCAGCCCGAGAACAGTGACCGCGTCCGGCGGGAAGTACACACTTTCTCAAAATGGCTGACAAGTGATGGGCATACGCACATGTGCTTCAAAATGGCTGACAAGTGATGGGCATATGCGCATATGCGTCAAAATGGCTGACAACTGATATGAGCAATTGGTAACACTTTGCAATAAGGTTATATGAATTGGACTAATGTAGTTGTTAACATGAATGATTTACAAATGCATTAACTAAGCATGAAAGCAATCTACCATTAATGAATGTATTAACTCCTAATTAATGTATTAGTCACAAAGGATTAGGAACCTTAGGATGAACGTATACTTAGTTAACCAGTTAACATATCTGTTAATTCTTTTCTCATTTCAATATGCATTAGCATGAACTAATGTGGTTGTTAACTATCTAACTACTGAAAAGTTCAACTGTTCAGCTTTGTTTATGTATTTGTACATCATTAATACATGCTAACAACTACATTAGTTCATGCCAATTCATATTAAAATGAGAAAACCAGTTAACGTATCTGTTAATGCTTAACTAATCCAACATTTATCCTATTCCTATGGTTTGCATTAATTAGGAGTTAAGACATACGTTAGCTCATGAAAACTTAATTCCATGTTTAATTGATGCATTTGCCAACTCCAACTACAATAGTTAATGCCAATTCATGTGACTTTATTGTAAAGTGTTATCGTGAAATCTTAAAAGGATTAATGTCCGCACAGATATGCTCTCAACTTGTATTTGAGCACAAGAATGATTTTCATGTTGTGTGACACAGAAACGATAAGAACAGAAACACCAAAATTTTGCTGCAGTCGGCGGATTCCAGCACAGTCCGAAGCAATATTAAATGAACAAAACAAATGGCGGCCAACCCCTCCTTCAGCACGATTATTCATGTTTATGAATTACCTGACTTATTTCCCTGAGCGTAGACCTTTTTAACTGTTCAAATCGTGCCCAAAAAAGGTAAATCAAGAGCGATGTTGCAATATTGTTCCTTCACTGTGGCTTTTGCGGCCTAATCAAAAGCAACAAATGGGGGAGGGGGGCGGGCAGGAAATCCAATTATTTCCCTGGACTTATGTGAATGTCGTATGGAGATTGATGAAGAGGCCCGGTAAACCTTATTACGGTGAACGGCGTGGGGCCCCGTGTGTGCGGACGGCGTGGGCCACCCGCGGGCGGCCTCCTGGGGAGCGTCTGAGATCAGGGCTGTGCCCGCCCCGCCCACAGCGCGCCCACGCTACAGACACAACACCGCCACTGCGCCCTGGTGGCGTGCCAAGCTTTTACTGTAGTGAGGCGCTGCGGGTCATCTGTCCGGGCTCCTGTGAGAGAGACTTGTGTGAGTGAGAGAGAGTGTGCGTGTGTGTGAGTGTGTGTGTGTGTGTGAGTGTGTGTGAGAGAGAGTGTGCGTGTGTGTGTATGAGAAAGTGTGTGTGTGAGAGAGTCCCTGTGTGTGAGAATGTGTGTGAGAGTGAGAGAGTGAGAGTGAGTGTGTGTGAGAGAGAGAGAGAGAGAGAGAGAGAGTGAGAGTGAGAGAGAGAGTGTGTGTGTGAGAGAGAGAGAGAGAGAGAGAGAGAGAGAGAGAGAGAGAGAGAGAGAGTGTGTGTGTGTGCAAAGTTCACTGAGCGCTGCTTATTGCCCTGGAATCATGGTCCAGGGCTCGAGACGATGCGACTTGAAGAAGGTGGCTACAACCTTGCCGGCAGTGTTTCCTCAATATATGCTGAGTGAACACTTTTAGGTATTTACTAGACTTATTATTTAGACTTCTACTGCTGTAGCCTATCCACTTAGAGTTATGATGTGTTGCATGTTCAGAGCTGCTCAAACTGTTATATGATGTGTGGTTATTTGCATTACTGTCACCTTCCTGTCAACTTCTTGTCAACCTGGCCTTTCTCCTCTGACATCTCTCCTTAAAAAGACTCACTGGATGTATTGCTTTAGTTTTTCGCACCATTGTCTGCAAACTCTAGAGACTGTTGTGCATGATAATCACAGGATATCAGCAGTTTCTGAGATATTCAAACAACCCTGTCTGGCACCAACAATTATTCCACAGTCACTTAGATTTCTTCCCCATTCGGACATTTGGTCTGAACAACAGTTGAACCTCTTGACCATGTCTGCATGCTTTAATGCATTTAGTTGCTGCCACATGATTGGCTGATTAAATATTTGCATGAACAAGCTGGTGTACAGGTCTATCTAATGAAGTGGTCACCGAGTGTACATTGAAATAAACAGGGTAAAATTGGCCACCAAATTGGCAAAAAAAAAAAAAAAAAAAAGGCCAGCTGGCAAGGTTGTTTCCTCAATAGTAACGAGATTCCAACCCTGAAGTCCTGCCAATTTGTTTTACATTTGTGGAAACACGGTAGCGCCCAACGAAATCATGGAGATTGTAGCAGAGGAAGAAATTAAGATTTGTTAAAAAAGGTCTGCAGATGGTTAAATAAAAAGGAAACCATTTAAAAACACAGCAAACTGTACGGTAACGGTATTTAAGTCTACATTTTTGTTAAAATGATTCAATACTTTTTCATTTTTTTAAGGACCCATAGATACCTGGTTGGAGAGAATAAACAGCCCTGGAATGTGAAGAGGTAGAGCACAGGACTGCAATATGTTCCAGGAAAAACTCCCAGGCAGAATGGCCTGCTTAGCCCTTAACTCCTGACGTGGGCAGAAAGGGCGAGGTACAGGAAACAACATGTCCCAGGATGACAGAGGGTAATACAGTGACCAGAGAAAAGAGCCCAGCTGTTGCATAAGGCTAAGACACCATATGCAATTTCATGATGCAAAAACCTGTCCTGAGTGTCACTAATATGGACAGTTTTCCTTAAGACATTCAGATTCGATTTGGGATTCGATTTCCCAAAATTAGTGCTTCCGTTCTGATGAGACTTGGCGAAGAGGCCAATTAGATCAGAAAGACGTCAGTCTACAGATTCACTGGTTAAGTTTAAGTCTCGCAAGTGTCACATAGCCCAGGAGAGAACACTGTCTCAGCTTGCAGTAGTTGGAGACTGGTCACACAAATCAGATCAAAGACACATTTTGTATCTACCCCCTGTATACTGTGATCACCGCACACGGTCAGAATGGCCACCGCGTGTAATCATTTCATACTGCCTTCTGATGTTTCCTCAAGCCAGGTGGTTGGCTTACACTTACTGCTCGCTTGCCATCTCCACCTAATGATTTAGTGTCGCCATTGTTATTCCATTGCGATTCCACCCACTCTCACATTCCCTACTCTCAGACGGGGGTTTGCAAGGGAGGGGGAAGCACGTGTTTCTGGATTTCATGCCAGCCGGTTTAATATTATTTAATTACTCCAACCGTTATCATCTTCATTTGCACAAAGTAAACAGCCGATACAGTAAAACTGAAGCGAGATTGGAGACTATGAAAAGGAATATGCTGGTGAGGTGAAGTCTGGGAGGGAATTATTCTGTGTACAGAAATGTCCCCACCAGTATGAAGTGAAAGGCCTCCTCTGAAGCTTGTCCTTGCACCAGCGCTTCCTTTCAAACAGTAATTGATAGTCGGGCTCAAGCACACGTGCGTCAGAGGAAGAGATACTTCACGGGCTTGTCAATAGGCAAAACCGCAAAAAACAGTTGATCAACCGGCGGGCTTTGACCCTGGGTGACTCTAGCTAGGAATAGGAACTTTCATTCAGATTGTGGGAGATGAGTCTTTTGGCTCTGTTCATTCAGATGGGAGAAGATGAATCATTTGGCTCTGTTCATTCAGATGGGGGGGATGAATCTTATGGCTCTGTTCATTCAGATGGGGGAAGATGAATCTTTTGGCTCTGTTCATTCAGATGGGGGAAGATGAATCTTTTGGCTCTGTTCATTCAGATGGGGGGGATGAATCTTATGGCTCTGTTCATTCAGATGGGGGAAGATGAATCTTTTGGCTCTGTTCATTCAGATGGGGGGGGGGTTGAATCTTTTAGCTCTGTTCAATCAGTTGGGGGAGATGAATCTTTTGGCTCTGTTCATTCAGATGATTCATTCATTTGGCTGCTGGCTAGCTCACTCTGTAAAGGCGCTGCTTGCAGGGAGTGAGTGAACACCTTGGTCTAATCTGACCCGTTCCGGAGTCCACCGTGCCCGGCTGCAGCAGCTGGCTGATGGGCGTGTTTCACAAGAGAACCGTGGATCACCTTCACTCTCCAGAGCAGAGGCCAAAAAAGAAAAGAAAAAAGAAATAAAAGTTCATTCGTTCACTACTTTGAGAATGACCAAAATGTTGCTCAGTTCCAAAGAACTTTCAGTTTGCGCACGTGTCTTGTGTTTGTTCAGTATTTGGTGAATGACCAAAAATACCGCTTTATTAATCTAATGCTGCCTATGTATTAATACAAAATAAAAATTCAAGCACACACTATTTTCCTCAGCTTTGTTAAACTGAAACCTGGAATGTTAAAGAATATGTGAATGCTCCTTTCGCTACAGCTTTATACAATAAAATAATATTTCAATATTGTAGCCATGACTCAGCTATAGGGCCAATGAAATCATCATATTGTTGTTGAGCTATAAGGAGACCAGAGTAGCTTATGAGGAGGGAGCCAAACAAGCCTTTTTTTCAAAAGACAAAGCCAAGCAAGTCAAGGCAACAGTCAGGTCACATTCAGGTCAACATTGATAAATACATTTGAAAAAAATAATGTCTGCACCTTGTACAACTTAGACATTCTGGAGCAGTGGGTTTTGATGTTGCAATATGTGAGCAGCACTCATGAATACCATCATTACAGTGTTACTGTACTGTTACCATTCGTGTGCCCCTGAAAGAAGGTTTTTACTACAACAGTGCTTGGTGTTTGCGACTAATTAGCTGACTGAGTCAGTTTCATCAGAGGAAACAAATATTGCGTACACACCGCACTTACAGGAGCAGAAGTGCCCATCTGCACTCCACCAGTTACTGTCAGCTTGCAGATTCAGGATCCCGCAATCACATATACAGTCATCCCTTCTGTGGCATCCATTTTAAACAGGCACCTGATCCGGTGGGGTAATTACTATGAAAGCTGGCATACTGGAGGATGGATTATATTACATTGTACTGTATTGTGTTGTGCTCATGTTTTTCTTTTACGATGACCATTAGCCAGAGAGGTATTTCTGTCTTATTAAATACTTTACGCTTCATTAGCCATTAAACTTTAATGGGTAATGATGTATCTCTACTCTTTCAGCGACCGGTTTAAACGCAGGAAAGAAAGTACGGCTCTTTAGCCAATCAATGACTCAAGTGAAACACTTAATTAGCGAAACAGACCGAACGTCAACGGGCGGCGGCAACCTTCTGGGACTGGAGGCGAATAGCGGTATCGTGTGCCCGGCGAACGAGCACTTTGCAGTTGTGAAACGTTTCTCAGAAGCGGAGAGGAACAGGGGTGACGGCAGGTGAGACGCTGTAATCTGCTGGTATACAGCTGAGCTGTCTCTCACCACTGTTCCACAGCGGGAGGGCATGTTGTTCTGTATTAGCCCGGCTATGCTAACAGTGCAGGAGTGGCTTTACTCAAACAGACTGCATGTCATTTTCTGGCACTGTTTAAAACACTACCAACCGGGTACTGGCGAGCAATAAAACACCCCTTCTAATCACAAACATTAACAAAATTTTTTCTTTTATTTTATCATGAACATTTTTTCTTTTCAATCCACAAAATGTGTTTAAAGGCTAAGATTCTCGCCATGCCGATAGGGACACGACTGCATTTTTTCCTGAGAAAGCTTGTCCTTTTACACATTCAAATAGGGGTGGGGTATACCATAAATCTACCAGTGCAAAGCAAAGCCCAGACCTTGGAGTGATATAAATGAATAAAAAGCCTTGGAACACAGTTTGTGTTGGCTGTGTGTTATAAAAGAAGAATTTCACTTTCTTTTTGGGGTCTTTTATTGCAGTTCACGCACACAAATTACAATGACATGCAGTGTGTTGCAGAGGCAGTTCAGAAAGAATTTAGCCATGGCTTGATGGTGAAGTTAAAGGCAGACTCAATTTACGAGTTCAAAACTAAGGAGGGAAAATAAGCCAAAATATGCTTCTGCTTCCTGTTTTCTTCCTTTTTTCCCCCAGTTTAATCACAGTTGTTTAATTGTTGGTCCATCATGTGTTGTTTGAACTCAACTCGGAGACTTTGCTTAGTAGTTTTTTCAAAAAAATGAAAATAATTATCATTGGATAAATTTGTTTATTTGCTCTCAACATACCAGAGCGCACTTCGACTGCTCTCTGGCCGTTTGGAATTGTCAGAAAATCAGAGCACTATGCCGTGGGATCTCTCGGAGTGACTCCTGGATGCACTGGCCGAAGAGATGGTTCAATCTTTCCAATGTAAACAAAATGGCTGAAAAAGGCCGAAGTAAGGACCCATATCTATGATCGGTCATATCTGGTCCAAAATACCTGAACTAAACGCAAGTAGTTTATATGTTTCTCTCTCTCCCGTCTTTCTATTCCCGCCTCTCTCTCTGGCACGCGTACAGAATGTTTATTTTATACATCTCTGCCAGTAGTGGTCATTTGTAAGCGTAGCATGCATGCTAGCCGGTGGAGGTATTGGAATTGGAAGCTTGCCTTCTGACACATTTTGACAAAAACATGTTCAGCTCCTTAAGGTTATGTTCCACCGAAAACGCATATTTGCTCTTCCAAATCATTTGAGAGGTACATACTTAAAGTATCATGAGATACGGACTTGAAAAGATAAATTCTGACAAATTGCGTGTAGACTCAAAGCTTAAGAGTCTCCTGGATATGGAGTAAAGGTTTACAAAGTTTCATGATGATAGAATGACTATGCACTGAGAAAAATGTCTTGTAATATCATCCAAAATCAGGTTTTGAGAAAATCAACTCGAAAGATAGAAATGGTAAATAATTATACTAATTTCCTACACATGGCATAATCATTCAAAAGGTGTTAATATCCTGAAAGTTGAATAGTTGAGGGGTGATTTACAGCAGTAAACAGAAAAAGGTACATTTAACCAAAAAGTGGATTTTTTCAGTGGAATAGAACTTTAAAACCATCAAATCCACACTGTAAGGGGTTGCAAAAATATTTTAATTAAAACACCTTGAGAGCAAGAATCGCAAATGCTGTGAAAACCAGTAACTGCGCCCATTCCTACCCTACCCTACTCCACAGGAGTGTAAAAGATTTTAGTTAATCTAACCGTTGAACAGTTTCATTTATTTTATTAGTATCATCATATTTTTTCTCAATGTCCTTTCCTCGTCAAAGGACGTTTTCTTCTGGATGATGGATTGGAAGGTGACAAATTGACCCACGTTGTTTGTTCTCCAAGTGTGAATATCGCTGTGATTAACCAAGCGACACAAAAGATCAAATCCGCTGTCAAGGAAACATGAGGGAAAACATGGAGAAGCAAAAATCTCTCAACAACATTTCCATAACTAAAACCAAGCCCAACCGACAGAGTGCCTTCGATTCCCTTTCAGCTCTTTTGGATTCTAGTGATAGCTTGTGGTCTTCTGCTAGAGTCCCAGTGGCATCCCCACATAAGGACAGAATTTGTCAGGGTAAATAATGATTTGCCGGAGTGCTGAAGGGTAAGCCATGGAGTAGCACAATGTCCAGAGCTTTCTGTATGTGTTACCCCTGAGGGCATAAAAGCAGGCATGGTGTTCACTATCAAAGCTATGTAAATGATACATCAATTTATATATCAGTTAAACCCCTCAGTTATCTAGCATGCCAAACTAGAGCATTGTCTTAAATCATTAGATATTGAGACCAGGATTAAACAAAATATATTTTTGCTGAACTCAGATAAGACTCAGATGTTACTCGTAGGTCTTTGAGAGATAAATACATTTTGGTGCTGCCACAGCCAGCACAGTTGCTAAAAAACCTTTGCTAAGAAATTGACTATGCTTTCCTTTCTAGCCTGCATTAATAGTACCACAAGATTGATCCTTTTCCATCTTCTGAATATGTCTAAATTCAGCAAGATATTGTCACTACATGATGGTGAAAAAATGATTCATGCTTTTATCACCTCTTGGCCGGACTACTGTAATGCTATCTTGGATCTGGTCTTGAAATATCCCTGGATGGTTCAGAATTTAGCTTACAAAATATGAACACATCAGTCCTATGCTCACATCTCTTCATTGGCTGTTAAATTCACAACCAATTTCTTGTTCTAACTTATAATGCTTTAAATGGTCTTGCTCCATAATATCTTGGTTGCCTACTTATCCCCTACTCTCCAACACAATTATTTTGTTCACAAGGTGCTGCCTATTTCAAAGTTCCAGTAATCGCTAAAATTACAACCGGAGGCTTTTACCTCAGAGATTGTGCTTAATGGAACAATCTCTCTTTGTACGCCTGGCCTTCACGAACGCTCTCCTTTTTGCTTGTAGACTCAAAGCTTACCCTTTTAGTCGAAGGTAGTTAAAGATATGTGAGAATGGTGTGTCACAATCATAGATTTGCCTTGTCATCTGTGCTGAACACGCATTGGTCCGTCTCTGTATTTGATCAGATTAAATTAAATTTTCAATTAAATTTCCGATTCAATTTCCGATTCAAATCCCGATTCAATTTCACTTTTATTGTCTTCACCTTCTATAAAATGGCAATAAAATGGGTGATCTGCACTTGACCCAACCTAGACACACAGTGCAGCGCCCGGGGAACAACTCCGGTTCTAAGGCCAGTGCCTTGGTCAGGAGCAATGGCAGGAGCACACCTAGGGGCAATTGAGACTCTCCAATGAACCTAATCTGTATGTCTCTGGGGGACTGTGTGAGGAAACCGGAGTACCCGGAGGAAACCCACGCGAACACGGGAAGAACACGCAGCCATCTTGCTCTGAGGCAATGGTGCTACCTACTCTGCATGTGAATGTTCCGGTTTGCTCTGTCTGTCCAAGAATCCCTCTCACAGTCATGTACATCGCCCCCCGTGGTGCTTCTCCATATTGCACTCAGTTACTTAATGTGGTAATTATGCTGTTCCCAGCCCATTTGCATTTCTGTTCTCTTCCTCGGGGCATGTGCCCTTTTCTACCACCCCATGTTCACAGACCGATGCAGCCCCATCCCTCTGCGAGTTCAAACATTACATTACATTACAGTCGCTTAGCAGACGCTCTTATCCAGAGCGACGTACAAACCCGTGCAGTGATGCAACCGAGGAGCAAAGATGCATATCAGCGCCATTCGTCTTTGTTCTGACTTTGTTTTTCCACCACGTTTGTACTTCAGGCTTTTGTCTCTGTGTATTTGGTCCTATTGATTATCCATTACCGTATATTACGGTTTAGCTTATCTTTACCTTTTTATGGGTTCCCCTGTCCTGCCTCTTGAGATTTCTTTCCCACTGGTGAGTTTTTACCTCTTCTGCAGGGTTTTTTTTTCCACATTTCCCATTTCAGTGAAGCATCTTTGTGATGGTGTCTCTGCGACGTTGCTACAGTGACAATGCTATACAAATAACATGTAATCAAACTGAATGTCAACACTATTCTACTTCAACAAGAGCAAACTGCGGGTCATTTTACACTGGATCGGGATAGGCCACTCAACCAAACAAAATTAGATTAAATATTACATGCAGGATTTTCTTACTTCTTTCTTCTGCAAATACATATTTCACTAAATAGATATTCTACTTCCTACCGTAAAGATGACTTCACTTGAACTCCCAAATTATGCAGCTCACATTTCACTTTTTGAACTGAAGATATGGTTCAAAATTGTGTTTCTCGTCCTCGTTTTCACTTCACAACAAAATGTTTACATTTGAAAGCAACAATATCATAGTCATTCACACCTCCTTTGAGTAAAATGACTGAGTAAAAATTCCCATTGGCTATGTCTCCTTCACTCCAATGAACCTGATTCCAGAGAGATCAAAGAAAGATGATATGAAATAAATATAGGGTATCCTACCACAGTTGATGTGCCAGATCAGTGTGAAGGAAATGTAACAATGTGCACTGCCATTTCTTGCACTGTTTCTCACGAAGCCCATATAACGCAGCACCGCTTGAATAAACAGATTTTAACCACCCGGGAAAGAGAACCGGAAGCTTCAGACCTTACAAGCATTGTTACTGTATGAGATGGTGTCCATTGGTTAGTTGTCCAGCTCATGCAATCCTTCTCCTAGAGGAAAGTTAGGGGAGGTAATCCTACTGCAAATCCTATAGCGAATCAGCATAGACACCTCAACAATAAGAGAAGCAGCACATTTTAAACCAATAATTTGGGCCTTTTTGACTACATGACAGAGGATTTAACTGCCTTTTTTGTGCAACACATGCTCCATACATATTTGCATTTTAGCTCCATGAGGCCAAATGTTGGTGAAAAATGAAAACTCCAACGCAAAAAAAACAAACACTTATGGGCCAAAAGTTTCCTGTTGGAGATCCAAGATCAGCAGAGTAGGGGAAACAGAGAAACTGAACAGGCAGATGGTCTGAAATGACCACACTTGATTGTTTTTTTTTCTATTCAGCTATATTACATGTTGCAAATACAGCAGATGGTTTGCTAATTAATGGACGGACCAGGCAGATAAAAAGACCAACAGTCATGTATGTTTCGCACATACTGAGCAACTTCAGAATGAACAATGGAATGTGAAAAATAAACAATAAAACGGCCCAGGCATTGAAACCACAAGCAGCGCATCTTCTGGTCACCTTTGGATACTTTATAAACAGCATATTCTAGAAACTGGTGCTCAGAGAGGCATCCGATTAGACCTCTTCAAGTGCGAGGGTAAGCACCAAATTCCCTCTCTCAGCCGGTGAGATATCTACATGGATTAAAAACCATTCATTTGGAAAGCGCTTCGCTTGAAACAGTGTGAAGGATGAAAGAAGGACAATAGCTATCCTTATCTAAGATGGGTTTATTATGACTCGGTGAGAACAACATGAGATTGCCGAGACGTCTTGGGACTCCTCTCCGCTTCCTGGTAATTAGCGGCTCCGTTTCTGATAGCATGTCAGCCGCCATCGGTAATGACTGCCTGCGCATCTCTCCTTGCGCTCCGTGTAAGTTCAGACAAGGTTTCACGCGATGCCACGCAGGGCTGTAGAGGCCTGGGGAAATGTATTCATTATTCTCTTTGGAGTACAGCGGTGTGTGTCTTCACAGGACTGCACAATGGCGCACCGCCACAGGAAAGCAGAAAGGGAAAAGGCCGTCGGTTTCATTGAGAACCTCAGAAGAATTCAACTACAATTAAGCTTGAATGAAAATTGTAGTTGTCTATGTCACGTTTTCCCCATGAGGACATTTTCCACAAATGTATCTACAATAATCCAAAATAAGATGGCTTTAGATTTCCAAATTTGAGAAAATCAATTTCCATTCAAGTATATATCCTTTTGTCAGGAACCGGGACAGAGGAACCAAACAGACTCAGTGATAATGTGAAAAATCCAGGGCGATCGGTAACGTAATTAAAAACAGCCAGTCCAAGCAAGCCAAGGTACAAACACAAAATCCAAAACAGAGTCCAAAGCCAGGCTGAGATCAATAAACAGGATATGCAAAACAGAACCTGAACCAGAGCAGATGCCACAAAGGTGAAGGAATAGGGAAGCGGAGGCTAGAACCGGGGCCCAGGGATATACAGGCCCAACAGCTGCACAGATCTTATCATGGATACACTGGGGATCGAACAACCGACCATGTCAGTCCCAGTCATGTACAGGAAAAGAAAAACTACATTACATTATTTGGCAGATACTCTTATCCAGAGTAACGTACAGTTGATTAGACTAAGCAGGAGACAATCCCCCCTGGCCCAATGGGCCAAAATCTGTGCAGATCTTATTGTAGCTACACCGGGAATTGAACCACCGACTTTGCGGGTCCCAGTCATGTACCTTAACCACTACGCAACAGGCCGCCCTTGCAACTAGCAACAAGAACAGAAAAAGGACAGGCTTAAACACAAAATTAACAAGCACACAAGTGGAATGAATTACAAGAGACAGGAAGGAAATACTTATAAGGACTGGAGGGTGGAGACACAGGTGAAAAGAATGAACAGGCAGAGCAGAATGGATTATGGAAAGAAAACAGGGACGTTAGACACAAAATGCAAAGGAAACATAATTGTAAGGAAAGGGAGTTGTAGAACCTGCACAGCTAGACCAATGAGGGAATAGCTGGAGGTGAAGGGACGACGTGTTCTTTCCTGGCTGTTTAGAAGTGAATGAAAAAATTTTAATTATCAAACTCTGCACACGAACAGAGCACAATTATGTTTAGGAATATACTGGGTCTGTTGCCACGGGTCGGATATGGATTGACCTGCCCCATATCCCGCTTACAACTGGCCTGAAACAGATCAGTAAAATTCCTAATATTCTCCGTTCGTAAACGGGGCCGTATTGAAAGCTTAGTGGTTACTCTCGTTCCACTCGTTTATCTGACTCCATTTAAGATATATAATTTAGAAATTTGGTTTTGGAATTTACGCGAACCTCGGAAGATCGCACTCGACTTCCCACACTGTGCATACTTTGTATATGTGTGTAGCGAAAGCAGGCTGGATAAGACTATGTCACTCTGTTCTTTTTATCTTCAATTTGTCTTTTCGTAATTGACTGTTTTATTCTACGCTAACTGCCTACCCGTCTGGAAATAAATTATTTTGTTTGCAACTTGCGTGATCTCCATGACTCTAATTCATCTTGTACCTTTTCAGCCTAAATTACAACTGAATATTGAGGGGGACAATGGGGACCAAGGACTGACCGATCGGCAGTCCCTTGGTACAGGTGATAGTTCTAAGCTGTGAGGCCAGCAAGTTTCTGCCAACGTAAAGGGTCGGCTATGCACGGCTCTTGTGGTTTGACGCGAAGGGAACCCCTGGGTGTTACGGCGCTGGTTCCTGTCAAATTATCTCTAAGGAGCCCAGTTAATGCTACGCCGACCTGGGCTCACAACTATCATGACTGTGTTGCATGTATTGTGTTGACTGGACCCTCAGCCTCTGAGTTCTACACCGAACTGAGATATTCAGCAATAATGTTAATCGCGAGAACATATATTGAGTAATGGTGGCGCAGGTACGAGTCGTGTAATCACTCCCGAGGTTCGCGTAAATTTCAAACCCAAATTTCTAAATTATATATCTTAAATGGAGTCAGATAAACGAGTGGAACGAGAGTAACCACTAAGCTTTCAATACGGCCCCGTTTACGAACGGAGAATATTAGGAATTTTACTGATCTGTTTCAGGCCAGTTGTAAGCGGGATATGGGGCAGGTCAATCCATATCCGACCCGTGGCAACAGACCCAGTATATTCCTAAACATAATTGTGCTCTGTTCGTGTGCGGAGTTTGATAATTAAAATTTTTTCATTCACTTCTAAACAGCCAGGAAAGAACACGTCGTCCCTTCACCTCCAGCTATTCCCTCATAGGTCTAGCTGTGCAGGTTCTACAGAGTGAATACACAGGAAACACAACGGCTTACTTTCCAGGGATAGAGTGCATTACTATAAAGGGGCAGATTTAGTACTGACTACCTTTCTGACGTAGTCCTGAGGAAGGTTATCAAAAAAGATTAGATAACAAGCCGGGCTAAAACACACAGCGAATAAGCGATCCTTCTCGTGTGAAACGCATATAAAACAGAGCACGTAGTGAAACCATAATGACAGGCATAAAAGCGTGTATACCAAGGGGCCATTACATTAGAGTGGGCTGCAACAAGGATGATTTCACCGTGATGAAGACCAAGCAAAACAAAACAAAAACGCAACGGAGAATAGGGGAGACCTTCTGAGGGTTATCACACGAGGCAAGGGCCCTGACCCATCTGGTGTGAGTGCATTTCTGATTGGCTTTTAACCATACCTCGAGGCTCTTTGAGAAAGAGCTGTTTGGTGAACAAGTTTTGTGTAACTAAGGGCAGCGAATTCTGTAATTGCGAAGCTCTAGCTGAGAAAACTGCCCTAATGAAGGCACTCTCCCTTGTTGGTGTTATACAGTCTCTGTGTGGAGCAGACCTTTTTGTTCTGCTGTTATTTTGTTGATAATTACGGAGGGCATGGGGCTAGCCCATTTCAAAATTTCAAAAGGGAGAAGTGCCGCATGCACCGGATTGCAGTGAAGGTTATGTTTTTGCAGAATGATACAGCGCTGGTAGCGGTTAAACTTCCTGCCACAGATCTTCAGGGTTTGTTTGTAGATTCAGATTCAGATTCAAGCAGGTTTCATCGTAGTTTTACTGGTTGTCACCCAGCTCAGTATGTGGGTTGTGGAAGAACCATTGCATGCAGGGTTGCCTCTGTGGTGAAATACGTGGCTCTTTGTGAATCGAAACCATTGCGAATGGCATTGAAATTCAGGAACAACCTGAACCAAAATGGTGATTTAAGACCAGGGGTAGATGTTTGTAGCACACCGGTATGCATACACGCCACAAAAGTTTAAATGTGTGACAATCTTATCTATTTTTAGACATGCCTCTATTTTTAGGAACACATTTCATTATGACACAAAATTGACATAAAACAAGGTAGTCACTCACTGTTTCAAGCAGTTCTCTTTCCTAAGGGCACTAAGGGCCGCCAACCAAATTTAACTTTAGTGTAAATGGGGCGTCAGTGATTGCCTAAAGCGATTCCTGAACTGAGATTCGAAAAGAGAGGGAAAGTAGTTTGCAAATAGTTTGTCCTTAGTGGATGTATTGGATCTATGACAACCAAATATTGCCTGATGTCTGAAATAGCTTGCAATTAGACAACTACATAAGTCAAAGTTCTGAAAATAGTAGTTACATTAAAATCCCTTGCAATTGGCCTAATACACTAGAGAAGGGGCTCCCAAACTGTGGGTGGGGACCCCATGTTGGGTTGCTTTCAGGATGGGGTCACTTGAACTGCAGCACTGAACACATAAAGCTGGATTTTCCTCGCAAGTAACATTATCCTCTCTCGAAGAACAGCTTACAAGCCAAGTAGAAATTCCCGACCCCTATGTTTGTATTCAGTAGGAGTGGCATTCTGTGACAGTGCCCAACCATTGTACCTGGAACATGCCCAGTAGTTTGGGGCTACATCTCTGCACTCACTACAGGATACAACCCTGATAGATCATTGATAAACAGACGAACCAGAGACGTCCTATCATTGCTACCTGTGGAGCTCCAACAGCACAGCCGAGTGTTCTTAGCTTTTTGTCACACCCTGACTCACTGAGCTCTTCCGTCCAATACGATCTTATCCATCTTAAGGCATCAAGGGAGAAAGTGAACTGTTTTCTAATACGCGATTAACCGTGTCAAAGGCTTTTCGAAGATATAAAAATAAAGCCCCGACAAAGATTCCTTTATATTTTCTCCCCCGGCAGCTTCCACGAGGTAGCAGTGGGTAGTCTCTGTGGAGTGATTAGCTATGAAGCCAAACTGCATGGGAAGCGATGTGAGAGGACTGTTATTGTGATGGGAGACTAGTACTGCAGGCCACCTTGCTGCCACAGAGGACATTTATTCCATGTTATTGAGCCGACGCGTATTTATTCAAAGCAACTTACAGTTGATTAGACTAAGCAGAGACAATCCTCCCCTGGAGCAATGTGGGGTTAAGGGCCTTTTGCTCAAGGGTCCAACAGCTGCACAGATCTTGTCATGGATACACCGGGGATCAAACAACCAACCTTGTGAGTCCCAGTCATGTACCTTAACCACTTCATCGCAGGTAAAATGGGTATGGGTCTGTATTTTACATTTTAGTCATTTGGCAGACGCTTTTAATCCAAAGTTCTTTC
Source organism: Conger conger (assembly GCF_963514075.1). NCBI lineage: Eukaryota > Metazoa > Chordata > Actinopteri > Anguilliformes > Congridae > Conger > Conger conger. The sequence goes on from NC_083773.1 coordinate 40,244,627, forward strand.
CATAGGTTAAAGCATCAAATCCATACCTAGTAAAATACACATGAAGGGCTGTTCTAAACAAAAAGACAACAGTCATCGTAAGTGCATTTTTTTTTTGGGACAGACAAGAGGAATATCGGAAGGGGGGGAGGGAGGTAAACATTGTATACACAACACGGAGGGGTTGTTTTAAATATGGGAGTCCTGGTGGCTGATATCCAGGAAATATTCCTTGATGAATAAATGCATTCATGGACTTAGTTATGGAAAATGTTTTAGTGAGTCTTGATATGGGCTTTGAGGAAGTTAACACGGAGCCCAGAGGGATATTTGGCTTACGTGTTTTTGAGAAAATGAAAATAATGTTTTTTGAAAATGTGTTTTTCATTCACTGGGGTAAATGCACAAAAACACAACGTATCCTTTGCCCACCAGAACTACTGAACAGGACAGTACTGCCTTGTCCAATAACGATGACAATCAAATTTGATTAATTTCATTGATTTACTGTTATTAAATGTATCTTGCTATCTGTCGTTCACCCCACTGTCTCAGCATCAGTTATTTTCCGCTTTGCTGTGTTGCAGTGAGTCGAAGCATCTGCCGTTAACTCTGTCACTCTCACTGTGCATTTCTTTCATAATGAGGCCTGTCAAATAGCACCTTTTGAGTCTTGAAACCTTTATTTGTGTGGTGTATTTTTACAGTCTACCCCCGAGCACATTTGTTCGTTTGTTTTGCACGCCTGCAGGCATTTTGACAGTGCCACAATCTTCCCTAAAATATGCATTTTACATAAAGTAGTTCCCTCTGACATTCATGGTTTAGTTAATTTTCCATTTTATTTCATTTCATATTTTTATTGTCTGAAAGGTAAATGGACATTGCAGGAAACCTACATGGAGAATGTTCATAAGCCACCATCTTGAAAGCTGTTTGGGAGCTTCTCAGAGTCACAATCTGTCTCTTCTTTCCTCATGTTTAAACTACTGCACCAGTAAACTACTGCAATGAGTAAACTACTGTACCAGTAAACTACTGTAACAAGCTCTTCATTTGCCTCATAGAACTGTACTGAATTTATTTATTTATTTATATTAGTTATTGGGTTGAGTGCCACTGTTTTGTAGATTTCAAACAGCATACCAGAGCACTTTGCATTTTTAAGGAGGAAATTCAAAAGATTTTATATACTGCATCTATGCATGCATTTAAAAGTTTCTTTAAATTGGTCTGTAGTATAATGTTTGGTGATTGTGCTTTCTACAGTCATACTATCAATTTACACAGCTGGATTTTTTTTTCTGAAGCAATTTAGATTACTTACTGTTGCTAGATGATTACTATAACCTTTAAGTTATCCCACTGAGCTACTGAATCTCTTTTACAAGGCAGAACTGGCCAAGAAGGTAGCAAATGAAATAAATACAAAAATGATGCAAGAGATACCCATCACACAAAATAAAAACAAAGAATAACAAGTAAAAAAAAACGACGACATGTTTCACGCCTTACTTCCTGAATTCTTGATTTAAATTATTTCAGTGAAAGAAAGCTCTCAAGATGGAGTGGCTTTCTGAAGGTTATTCCAGTAGCAAGGAGCCAGGAAGTACAATCACCCAAGAACTGTTAATTATGTCTGATCACCCAAGAAAACGTCAAGGCCTTCTTCAGAATGTTAATTTAAAAATGCCGAAGACGGCAAATAGTGTTTCTAATTACGTCACTCCTCAACAACGCAAATATAAAAATATAAAAATATGAAGATAATCCAGCATATAATTGTGTGCGTGCCCTGATACCCTTTTAATTTTAATTCAAGAGCTGACACACCAGGAGCTGGGAAGCACAGCCGCAGACCAGGGAGTAATTCAATAACAAAATAATGAAAACTGAACCGCACTACAATATTTCTATTTTATCGCTATTAATTTGCAATAGCAAGAATCATATTTCTGAGTGGTATTAATTCTGGTGACTGATTTGCTTTTGTAATAACCTAACAGTTTGTTGCTGGTCCGTGCTCTCATCTGGAACAGATAAGAGGAAGACTATCGATCGAGAGCCCAGTGTAGCCCCAGATTTCATGCAGGAGTGTAATTTTATTTCATTTTCAATCTCTGCAAACATATTCGACTTGAGAAGTAAATAATGAAAGATATTATGAAGGACAGGGATGAACAATCACTACAGATTTGGGTCTGAAGGCTGAAACAAGATTATTCATTGGGGTATCCATAGCTCTCAATAGAATTCTGTTGAGAGCGTGTGATATATGGCACTCTTCGTCAGGCAGCAAAAGCAGGCTGTTTTCAGTGCTTTAGTAACGATTACCATAATGAATCAACGCAGCACAGAACAAACGTCAGTTCAGTCCTAACTGCAAACAGGTACGGCTTTAAACAGATTCATCTCTGCCGGCTGAAGAAACATTTCCTATCACAGACTATGCATAGGTGTGACTTCATTTGCAGCGAGCGATCTCTCACAGAGACATCTAGACACACTTGCAGACAACTCGCGGTGAACTTTCCCTTTTCCATCTGTCCTCGCCGTCAGATTGATTTGCCCATGGCACTGAAAAAAAAGGGGGAAAAAAATGAGAAAGGAAACCAATTTCAAGAGGAGAAGCACTTTGTCTGAATTTGAACAAGTCCTCACAGGTCTACAATTCACAGCTGCCAACATGGCTCATTTTAGACCCCCAAAATATATATATAGAACTACATCTGCCAGTTGTCCAAGCCTCTCAGCAATGGAAAAACTAAAGAACACATTGTGCCTGAAAAGAGATGGAGCCTTCTAGCTGTCGATCTCATCATATGTTGAAGCAAGGGATTGTCCAAGAATTCTCCCACAATACATTGAAAATGGTTGGGAATACGGTTACCGTATGTAACAAGGCCAGTTGTGCCAGGCTAACCTGCTTCTCTGGAGCTAGAATCCCTGAGGAAGACACAACAATTACCATTCACACAGGGAGGAAGACGTCTATATTATCCCCTTAACAGACGGATGTGACCTGCGCGTTACATCTCCCTTAACAGACGGATGTGACCTGCGCGTTACATCTCCCTTAACAGACGGATGTGACCTGCGCGTTACATCTCCCTTAACAGACGGATGTGACCTGCGCGTTACATCTCCCTTAACAGACGGATGTGACCTGCGCGTTACATCTCCCTTAACAGACGGATGTGACCTGCGCGTTACATCTCCCCTTAACAGACGGATGTGACTTGCGCGTTACATCTCCCTTAACAGACAGATGTGACCTGCGCGTTACATCTCCCTTAACAGACGGATGTGACCTGTGCGTTACATCTCCCTTAACAGACGGATGTGACTTGCGCGTTACATCTCCCTTAACAGACGGATGTGACCTGCGCGTTACATCTCCCTTTAACAGACGGATGTGACCTGCTCGTTACATCTCCCTTAACAGACGGATGTGGCCTGCGCGTTACATCTCCCCTTAACAGACGGATGTGACTTGCGCGTTACATCTCCCTTAACAGACAGATGTGACCTGCGCGTTACATCTCCCTTAACAGACGGATGTGACCTGTGCGTTACATCTCCCTTAACAGACGGATGTGACTTGCGCGTTACATCTCCCTTAACAGACGGATGTGACCTGCGCGTTACATCTCCCTTAACAGACGGATGTGACCTGCGCGTTACATCTCCCTTTAACAGACGGAGGTGACCTGCTCGTTACATCTCCCTTAACAGACGCATGTGACTTGCGCGTTACGTCTCCCTTAACCGACGGATGTGACACCAGTGTTGTATTTGATCATGACTGTTTTTCCAGATACACGACCATTGAAATGCATTGTGATTCCTAAGACTTTCTATGGGTTTTCTATAGGGCACCTAAGTCCATAATGGGTTAAGACTACTGAATAATAGTCTGCTATAAGACTCCTAAATTAATATTTGCCATTGCATCTTTTAGAGCCTCTAGAGGAACCACGGTCTTTAACCCCCTGAACTCACCTCATGGGGGAGGTACAGTTAAGCCGAGATTATAGGAACTTAGAGCATTCGCTGCATGCATAAACGGGTAAACTTCATTCAGCATACTACTACTGTAGCCATTCCAAGTTGAGTTTTAGAGGAAGGGCCTCCACCGCCGGCAGTGCTGAACTCCTGCTAATGTTCAAGACGAAAGACAGGTAATGGAAGCACTTTGCATTTAGTCAGGTGCTCTATAATACAACATAATTACAAACAACAAGGGCGGAAGTAGAGGGAGAAAGACATGCTAAATATATCTTAAAAAAACCTAAAATTATCCTTTGAGATGATCTGCGCAGCCTTTGTTCAGAAAATGAACTTTTGTATTGAATACCACATAAAAAATGGTGATGGGGGAGTGAGCAGCAGTGAAGGGGGAGTGAGCAGCAGGGCTGGAGGAGTGAGCAGCAGGGCTGGAGGAGTGAGCAGCAGTGAAAGGGGAGTGAGCAGCAGGGCTGGAGGAGTGAGCAGCAGTGATGGAGGAGTGAGCAGCAGGGCTGGAGGAGTGAGCAGCAGGGCTGGAGGAGTGAGCAGCAGTGATGGAGGAGTGAGCAGCAGTGATGGAGGAGTGATCAGCAGGGCTGGAGGAGTGAGCAGCAGTTTAGCAGTCTCACTGAGGAGTCAGAACTGACACAATGTGCCAAAGGCAGTTGAGTGATAGAGGTTTATATGGCCTTAGACTCCTGGTGGGTGAGACCTTTCCCTGAACTCCTGCTAATGTTTGAGACGAAAGACAGGTAATGGAAGCACTTTGCATTTAGTCAGGTGCTCTATAGTACAACATAATTACAAACAACAAGGGCAGAAGTAGAGAGAGAAAGACATGCTAAATATATATCATTTAAAAAAAGATTATCCTTTGAGATGACCTGCGCAGCCTTTGTTCAGAAAATGAACTCTAGGGGGTTTTGTATTGAATAACACATAAAAAATGAAGTCATATGAGAAATAAAAAACAGCAAACCACCCATTTCCATTTCAGTCATCTATAGCTTCCAGTAAGTGTTCCAAGAAAAAAAGGTTTTAAAAGAGCTGCTCAATTGTTCTCAGCTCAACATGGCTGGACCAGGTCAAGCTATGTTTTGCAACAGCTCATAGCTGGCTGTTCCAAAACATAGCTTGAACTGGGTCAGACAAGCGACCAGCCCCTTGCTGGTTGATCAGCTCATACCCCACTAGACCAGCTTGACCAGCTCAATTTTCAAAGTGGTCAAGCTGAAGTATTTTACAGCCATATTTATACACTCACCCACCAACAATAATTCCAGGGTCAAAGTCACTCGGATCACATTTTTTCTTCATTGTGATGGTTGATGTGAACATTAACTGAAGCTCCTGACCCGTATCTACATGATTGTATGCATTGCACTGCTGCTACACAGTTGGCTGATTAGATAATCGCATGAATAAGTAGGTGTAATAAAGTACACGTCCCCAATAAAGTGCTTGTTGAGTGTATACATGTTACGCCCAACATGGTGCTGACCTTGTCCAATCCCCACATTGATTTGGAATATCCAATAGCTGAGTTCACAAGCTCACAGAGCCCAGTTTGAGGGAGACATTTCATACCCGGCTTGTTGGAGATGGATTGGTCATACGCTCCGTAAACCATCCTTGAGCATCACAAGACAATCTCTCAGGCGGAAACCCCCAACGGAGAAGAAAGAGAGGCCGAACACAAAACGCCTGGCGCCGAGACTTGGAAGCTGATGCCAAGAAGATGGGACACACCTGGCGAGAGCTGGAGAGGTTGGCCCAGGATCGGGATGCTTGGAGAACCCTTGTTGACGGCCTAGGCCCTAAGTTTGCCGTGCAGTCCGCAGGTTCCCCATTCAGTATCGGGGGTTGTCAGACTGCGATACTGTTCTCATCTCTCGACCAACTGAACCCTCCCATACCTTGGGCGTCACTCTCCCCATGTCACCCAAGCCGCTACAGACCACGACCAGCGCTGACCCGGTCCGGATTCGATTCCAGACTGCGAGGCTCATCGGTCTACCACAGGTAAAGCGTCCCTTTGATTGAATTTTGAAATTGAACGATTTTAAATTAAGAATAATGGATGTTCTCACGGTTAGCTGCAATTGTTTTAAGTAACACTGATGTGTTCATTTCACCACTATGTGTTATGTTTTGCCATACTGTGTGTATTGTAATGCTCTTGGAATGGTATATACCTACATATTTATGGATAGAACTGTATTGTAATGGTCTCGTGATTGTAATTTGGTTATGCTGCTATTTGGCCGTGTCTTGGCTAGGTCTCATTTGTAAAAGAGGTTTTAATCTCAATGCGACTTCATAGTTAAATAAAGGTTTATATATATTGGACAGTCATTACATCACACCTCCTCCACACTGATAGGCCGTTCACCACTTTCAGTATGAATGATTCACGGCAATGCTCCCACACCGTCACCACAGTCTACAATCACGGACATGTGGCAGTATCATATTGTTTACTGCGTTGTGCAATATTGCTGTTTTTTAATGTGTGGGTAGTAGCCTACACACAGAGGAATGATACATACAGTATCATGATGGTTTGCAACAGGGGTAGGGTAATAAAGGATGAAAGAAATGAACTGAAATTGGGTTGGTCAGATCTGCATCTGCATCAAGCTTTCGTATGAACATGAAATAAATGCATCTTTCTTGGTTGTTTTTTTGAGGAACAGGGGTACATCACTGAGTAGGATAACTGAGTTAGTTGGATAAGTTCACCAACACCTGGGACAGCTGTTTTTACTTCAGTCTTCCCAAACAAGAGCGACTGAAATACCAATCCCTCAATTGGACTTGATTCCAGGATTCAACAAGAACTTGGGGGTATACTGCAAAGCAGGATTACAGAGTAAAACCCAGAACTCGATAATCCTGCTTTGTGAGATACCCTCCAGTTCTGGTCAAATCCTGGAATCAAGTCCAATCAAGGGACTGGCATTTCAGTAACCCCCCAGTTTGAAACATCCCTTCTTAGCAAGATGATTTTCATTAATTTGGAGGGTTTATAAGCTATGAGTAAAAAACATTATATTGTTGGGTGGAGGCAACAGTTCCTGTGGTCGCCATTATTACTGGAAAGCAACAAAAGACTAACGTATTCAGAATGCTGCTGTACACTCAGCAGCAGAAGGTTGGTTATGATATTGCTGTCCAAAAGGTACTAGCCTGCCCAGCACACTCCTGAACTGAAAGCTTCTGTGTATTACTGTATGTACTGAAAACTGTCCGTTTTCTGTCATAAGGGACCTAGAGCTTTAAAGCCCAATTCACTAAACTCACTAGAGAAAATGTGAATCCTTTATAACCAGACCAAGAACATTTAACATCTTTCCACTGCCATTTAAGAATGTTTAATCATCGTTTTGTTTTGTCATTTTAGTTGCATTGCAGGAATCGTGTTAGTTTGAGAGAAGAGGGCACCTCGGTTTTCAGGAAGACAAGGCAAGTAAGCCGCTTTCTCACCCGGTTTCACACACATTCGTGCTTCCTTTTCTCATTCCTCTCTGTCAGAGCTGGAAGGCCATACCTGACTGTACTGTACGCGGTTTAGATGAGTCACCGCCATATGGACGCACATCTGGCGAATGGCATATGCGCAACACTGGATGTTGTCCAACGCACTGCATTTTACATCAGTATGAAAGTCACGAGAGCTCTCCGTGTGGTGTTGAAGGTTTTTACCTCACTAGGTTAAGAACTACCACATACAGTGCCGTGAAACACTTGCCCCCGTCCTGATTTATTCTATTTTTCCAGATATGTCTGAATGCATATTTGCATGACTTAATATTTGTCACCTATTCCTATGTTTGGGGGTCAGTTCGACCCCATGCAGTGTTTGGCAACCCCGGCGTTGTATTTGATCATTTGACCTTTTTTCCAGACACATGACCGTTGAAATGCATTGTGATTCCTGGACCTTTCTATGGGTTTTCTATAGGGCGCCTTAGTCCATAATCGATTAATACAACTGATAAAATTAACCGGCTCATGTATCAAGAGCCGTATGAGAACATCATTCATATCGGCCTATAATTCCATATAATATGATTCTTAACTTGTGGAGATGTGAAAGCCACTGCGACCTGTCATTAGAGCATATCATGTTTCTGAAATCTTACTTTATTTTTCACATGACCCGTACATAATGGCAGTGGTCTTGCACCACCATTAGTGTTTTTACGCCCCGCTGAATCCATTGTCTTGCAAAGAGCGACAGCTATTTCAAGAAATACATTAAGACTAATTGTTAACTCTCGTGGCGCTTCTCATAATCAATGTGGTTGGAGCGGTTTGTGCTAAATGCTAGACTGCAACTGACTGCATGTAGCCAACTAATGTCCATGTTGCCATAGAGACCCAGATTAGACCAAAGAGGTGTTTCCAGAAAATGAAGTGTTCACATCAATTCCATGTTTTCAATTATTTGTATTATACAATAGTTACAATAAAATAGCCTATATCACAAAACCAATCAATCAATGTTTCTCCATAGTGACATTTTCAGGAGGGGGGAATAAAATAAGACCGGTGTGATTCAGCAGTTATTGGCAGTAAGGATCATTTTTTGAGGAGTATTAAAAGACTTGCTGTCCAGACATGGGATTCTGCAGTGTTAGCTGGTTTGAGCTTTTACAGCCAAAAGCTAAAATCAATGAGCCAAAAGTACAGTAAATCAAATGTGCCCTTAGTCCCATTTAAAAATCAGGCTAGCATAACCCATTTCGTATAGTCTTTCAAAATTCTATAAACCTTAATATTAAAACCAATACAAACTGGGCCCTGTTGGGAGTATTTAAATTTTGTGTGAAGTACAGAGAATAGAGGCACTCGCTCAAAAGCTACAGTTGAAGATTAAAGTAAAATGTTACCTTACCGACTGACTGGGAGCATTCCTAAAACCATAACCCATAGGGATACATACAATTCAATCAGTGCGGAATAATCTCGTTTAAGTAAAATTATCCAGGCAAAAAATGTAGTTCATTCGTAAATTACAGCCAGTAATTTAACATTGATTGACACCATACTCAATAGGTCCTTCTCCCTAATAGGGTAAGATTGTCTTCTTGCTATTTAGAACTTGGAGACATTTCCCAGAAATTGCATGAAAAAGAAAAATCGAGGATCTAAAAAGAAAAAAGAATAATTTGAAAATGAGATAGATGTTGAAAATTCAGGTTCAGAAAATGAAAGTTCAGTCCAGTATTTCGTTCTGATTACTTGCTAATTAGCACAGTTTTTCAGCCAGAAGGTAGAACTAATTAGTGAAATCAGATGGGGTGAGCTCATGGGCAGAAAAGACATATTGCAGGACTTTTAGTTTCTGACCCCTGGTCTTTCTGCCACTGAAAACAGAACTGTGTTTCTCTATAAAAATGATAATTACTGTACATCTAAAATTATAACAGACTGCATCCATGGGGCTACTACGATTCTCATCCTGTTTGGGGGCCTGGCACAGTACTGTGCGAAACACGTAGGCACCCAAGATGTTTTCATGTAAATTCGGTCTTTATTTATGTTTGGTTTTGTTTATTTTTTTGTTTTCTGCATTGGTGTGTCAAGAGAGCAAATTTGAGATTTCATTAAATGCCACAGTTTCATTTTTGTATTTCGTTAAATAAAGTAACATTATGTGAAAGGCCACTTTTCAGATACAGATTTGATCAAAGCTGGCTGGGATTACCTGGAGAGCCAGCCAAAGACTGCAGAAGAACTGCGGAAGGTTCTCCAACATGCTTGAAACAAAGTGCCAACCGATTTTCTTATAAAACTGCAGGAAATCAGATTAATGCAGTTTTCAAGCAAAGGGTCGTCATAGCAAATATCGATGATTTAGCTTTTAACCATTTGCTTCGCTTTATATTACAATTTTTGAGTAATTTTTGACACGTAAAACACGTAAATCACACAGCCACTCCTTTGATATCTTGACTGTGTGCTTAGGGTCGTTGTCCTGCTGATAGATGAACCGTCGCCCCAGTCTGGAGCAGGTTTTCATCCAGGATGTCTCTGTACATTGCTGCATTCATCTTTCCCTCAATCAAGACTAGTCTCCCAGTTCCTGCTGCTGTAAAACATCCCCACAGCATGATGCTTCTGGAAGGTTCTCCTCTCTCCACAGAGGAACACTGGAGCTCTGACAGAGTGACCATCAGGTTCTTGGTCAGCTCCCTAACTAAGGCCCTCCTCCCCCGATTGCTCAGTTTAGATGGGCGGCCAGCTCTAGGAAGAGTCCTGGTGGTTCCAAACTTCTTCCATTTACGGATGATGGAGGCCACTGTGCTCATTGGGACCTTCAAAGCAGCAGAAATTTTTCTGTACCCTTCCCCAGATTTGTGCCTCGAGACAATCCTGTCTCGGAGGTCTACAGACAATTCCTTGACTTCATGTTTGGTTTGTGCTCCGACATGCACTGTCACCTGTGGGACCTTATATAGACAGGTGTGTGCCTTTCCAAATCATGTCCAATCAACTGAATTTACCACAGGTGGTAAGCTGTAGAAACAGTGGAAACAGGATGCACCTGAGCTCAATTTTGAGCTTCATGGCAAAGGCTGTGAATACTTATGTACATGTGATTTCTTAGTTTTTTATTTGTAATAAATTTGCAAAAATTTCTAAAAAACTTCTTTCATGTTGTCATTATGGGGTGTTGTGTGTAGAATTTTGAGGAAAAAAATGAATTTATTCCATTTTGGAATAAGGCTGTAACATAACAAAATGTGGGAAAAGTGAAGCGCTGTGAATACTTTCCGGATGCACTGTATATATATATATATATATATATATATATATGTGTTTTAATTACTTTCAATCATTTCATTATTGGTTTCATTATCATTAAGACTTTTGCACAATACTGTACAACTGGCCTCAAAGTAAGACAGAGGGATTCAGTTAATTCTGGGATTCAGTCCAGGATTACTGTGTGTCATCAATAACCAACAACTTCCACTGGTCTTCCTCAGACTCACGTGTGTTTTGTTCAAAGCAACGGCATGAAACAACTGTTTCTATGGCAAGGATGTGCATGTCTGCCATCTCTAAAAAGGATAGCAGTGGTTTGAGCTTTGACATAAAGGGACCAGGGGTGATAAAATCATGGTCCTCAAAGTCTGCTGGTTTTCAGCCCCCCTTTACCTGGGAATCAGGTGTGAAGACAGTAGCACTAATTGTTCAGCCAATTACCTGGGAGAAAAGAAAACCAGGGCCAGATTTGCTGATGGCTGACATAAAGCCTATAATAGATATTTCCAGCCCATTGCCCACTTTAGTTCAGTGATATGCATTGCAGCTATTGAACTGTAAATCATCTATATTGTTTTCAAGAATAGAATACTTTGCGAATCTGTTCAACTGCCTGAGCATCCCCTACACAGACCATTAAAAATGAAGGGGGAAAAAGGATTTTGGTGTATCTTTTGCTCCCGTGCCTGCAACTGCTTGTGCTGTTACAGTAGCCTACAGCCATATCAATCATACATTAAACACTCAACACAACTGTTCTGCCCACGCTCTAGATTCATCGCTGTTTCTCCTGAAGTTTATTTAAACTATTTCATCACTACGTCAGGTACGCGTGGCCATCCCCCTCAAGTCCAACCCCTGTCTGATACACTGTATGTCCGTTTACGGTTAGCTCTCAGGAAGTTGGGGGACACGACTCAAAATGCGCCACTGAGTTAACCGCCCACCTTGTCTTTGGCTTCAACTTCTTCCTGATCTGCCAGAGTGTTTTATGAAATAAGTAAAGCGCAACCCCCATACAGAAACCTGTCGACTTGTCTCTTAGTCATCACCCACCTCCTCTGCCTCACCCTACCTACAGGGGGCTTGGAGTGTTACTTTGAGCAGCCATTTTAGGATGAGGATGAGACCAGGTGAGTATGGTATTGATTCTGTACCAGCCACCTCCAAACTGAGTCTGCATGGAAACTTTCCAGTAAATAAGACACTGTTGTGTGGCTAGATCTTCTGGGTGGGGGTGTCTGGGCGCCCTCCCCAAGGAAAAATATGAAAATGATGCATCTAGTCTGTGCCCTCATATACACTGACCAAGCACTTTATTAGGAACATTTTTACTTTATTTCACTTTGTTATTCATGTGATTATCTAATCAGCCAATTGTGTGGCAGCAGTGCAATGCATACAGTCATGTAGATACGGGTCAGGAGCTTCAATTAATGTTCACATCAACCAATCAGAATGGGGAAAAAATGTGACAGTGGAATGATTGTTGGTGGCAGACAGTGTGGTTTGAGTATCCCAGAAACTGCTGATCTCCTGGGATTTTCACGCACAACAGTCTAGAGTTTGCAGAGAATGGTGTGAAAAAAACATCCAGTGAGCAGCAGTTCTGCAGACAGAAACGCCTCGTTAATGAGAGAGGTCAGAGGAGAAGGGCCAGACTGGTCAAAGCTGACAGGAAGGTGACAGTAATGCAAATAACCACACATCACAACAGTGGTATATAGAAGAGAATCTCTGAACACACAACGCATCAAACGGATTGGCTACAGCAGTAAAAGTCTAAGAAATAAGTCTAATAAATACCTAATAAAATCCTCGGGCAGTGTATATAATTGTCTGAACAAAGAGGAGAAGGACCTCTAAAAACCTATGACCGTCTGTGACAATATCACAGACTCCCAATGAGTGTAACACAATGAAACATCCATTTACGCCCCAACTGAGTCAATCTCCCTTCACTCATAGACTCAGCCTGCACAACACCAACTCTCTCCTCTCACTAGGCAACCTGGTCTGCTGGTGCTGAGTACAGTGAGCGCAACGGCAGAAACAAAGTCTCTAATGGCCAAGTTAATGGGCATGTCACCTCAGCTCACAGGTATAAAGAGTATCCTGGTATAGCTTCTTCATGCTAAGAGCTAGCCACAGCGGGGCATGTGATTGAATTGTATTTGTATTGTGCTTTTTACTTTTTACAAAGAGGCTTTACTGGGAAGTGGGGAAAGTAGAAATAGGAATTTGGGAAAATATAATTTGGACCCCCCACAACACCAGCAAATAAGATGAAAATCAACTCAGCATCAGGCCAAAGGCTGAGAAAGCTAGAAGAATAGAATAGGACCTAAAGAAGGAATAAAAGAATAGGACCTAATGAAGGAATAATAGAATAGAATAGCATTTTCTTCGCTTTTCTTTTCTAAATGGATATATCAGTGAAAAGGAGGCATGGTATGAAACCTGCAACTGCATTGTGACCATGCGACAAAACCATCAACATGCTAATATTTAATCTTTCATTCATAATTGTATCAGAGCCAACCACCCTCCTCCCCCCTGTTGTTTTTTTTCAATCCGTTTTATAACGACTTCTCCATTATAGCGGCTTCAAGTATCCGAAGGTGTCAGGAAAGCCTTATCAGAGGCAACGGCTGCTGCATTGGTGAGAGACAGGACAGAGAAGCAGTGGGTTGAGCACATGCCGCAGCTGTTAGCATCCGGCAGTAGCAGGGTGTAAACTCCGCTAAGTGACCTAACCCCTCCACGCGGCTAACGCATGCTACCTCCAGCTTGCCGGCCGCGACATCACAGCCGCCCGAGTCCGCGCCCCTGTTTCCAAGCCGCCTTCCGCACCGGTCAGATTCGGACCACGGAATCCCATAGCTTTCCTTTGAATTAAACGAATTACGCAATTAAAAATTCACATAGCAGGGGGAGTTGTAATTTTCAAGTTTTTTCAAGTAGTTTTTTACCTTTCGGAATATGAAAGGCTCCAGTTGCTCGGGTTTGTAAGAGGAAGGGGCCTCCGGGCAGTCGTTAATGAAAAGTCACATATTAGACCTTGTTAAAAATTAACGACACCTGCCCCTCTATCCATCCTTAATGAGCTTCACAGACAGAATATTTGATACCCTTTCTAAAAGTGTTATATGACCAAACCTATTTTGAACTTGTAGCTGAATGGCTATGCATGGCTGCAGGTATGTGTGTGTTGGTAGGCCTACTGTGTAATTGTCTAAATTAATAAAACAATGTATCGAACAATATAGTGGATTGTGAAAAAGGATTGAAGCAATTTTACGTAATCATATTAAGGGCAGAGTTGATTTTTGCTATTCTTGTTTTCTTATTCTTGTTTGTATGGACTCAACACCAGAGTTGTGCTTCAGGCATAGTTATCCATCTCCACACAAAGGCAAAAACCAACCAAGTCTAGACACGAAAACCCATAACAGCAGTTTATATACTGCATATACTGTGTACAGTATCTATACATGTAAATATGAGGGAAACACCCTGAAGTGAGATCTACTTCACTCCAATATTTTAATTTATAGAAACATTGCAAACATACTATGGTGCCTTTCCCTCCCATACTATGTGACCCTCTTTACACCTTGCATTAACATGCATTTTTCGTTCTCCCTCTGGCTTGCAGCGACTAGCACAAGGAGGATGACATGGGATAGCTAATTTTCTTGGTTCCGCATTCTGTTTGAACTTTTTAGCCTTCTGCGGTAAAGAATAAATGTTCATTTTATTAATTAATTTTATATTTATTGTTGTCGTTGAGATTATAGAGAGCATATAATAGTGACTTATTTAGAACATTTCTGCTGTTGCTGCTGAAGAAAAAATATTGTATTATAGGCCTAGAAAAAATATATAAACACGTCAAACCTCTTGGCTATAGCAGCAGGAGACCGATAATTCTAAGAAATATGTCTCAAATACCTAATAAAGTGCTCACTGAGTGTATAGTAGTTGTGCCAGCGACATTGGGATGCTGTGAGATTCTGTGTTTGAGATACAGTAAAGATGAAATGCTCTGAGATGCTGTGTTTGAGATACAGTGAATATGGAATGCTGTGAGATGCTGTGTTTGAGATACAGTGAATATGAGATGCTGTGAGATGCTGTGTTTGAGATACAGTGAATATGGGATGCTGTGAGATGCTGTGTTTGAGATACAGTGAATATGGGATGCTGTGTCTGAGATACAGTGAAGATGTGAAGCTGTAACACTGAGATGCTGTGTTTCTGAAATAGTGAAGGTTGGATGTTATGACTGAGATGCTGTGTTTCTGAGACAGTGAAGGTTGGATGCTGTAACACTGAGATGCTGGGTACTGGAAGATGCTGATTTATGTGTTCTGTGCAGTTTCAGGAAGCCTTAACCACTCCTCTGCCTCAGCTCCGCCACTAATACAGACCCAGCCTCCGTAACGCTACGCCCCCCTCCCCCCGCACCCCCACCGCGGCCCCCCAGTCACCACGGGCCGTCATCCCCGCCCGAGTCTGTCAGCGGCGTGTTTGCCCCGGCCGCACGGCCTGTTTGCTCCTTACAGCGGCTCTCTCAGTCATCCACTCGCGGCTCTCTCAGTCATCCGCTCGCGGCTCTCTCAGTCATCTGCGCGGCTCCTTACAGCGGCTCTCTCAGTCATCCGCGCGGCTCCTTACAGCGACTCTCTCAGTCATCCACTCGCGGCTCTCTCAGTCATCCGCGCGGCTCCTTACAGCGGCTCTCTCAGTCATCCGCTCGCGGCTCCAACCGACGCCGTCCCTCAGCGCTAATTTGTCCCCGCAGCCGACTTCACCGACACACGTCTGTGACATATGACCCCCCCCCCACCACCACCCTGTCACTCATTATTCACTCGATCCCGACCGTGCCACCAGCCACAACACATCGCTTTCCCGCAATCGGAGGAGGAAAGCAGGAGGAAAGTGGGGGGGGGGGGGGGTAAGGGTCAACACACGGTTGACTCCGTGTCATCGTCACAGGCAAGGAATTACGCCATGTCACGTAACGCACGCTCAAGTTCCACCAGCTTCGACGGCGAGCCCGACCGCTCGGCGAAACGGCCGCGTTTTCTTTGCGGGAGAAAAAAAACTGTTCAAATCCCTCATCGCTGCCTCATGAAACCCGCTGAGAAACAAAGTCTCGCAACACAAAAAAAAACGTCAAAGAAAATTGTATTCGTGTGATTTCAACTAATGAGCTATGCAGGTCTGCCAAATTATTGTTCTCATTGTTATCCTGAGCATGAATTATGAATCAGAGTGAGATTTGTGTTATTTAGAATTAAAACCACATGCAAAGTTCTCTTTTATTGTTGCCATTTTAATTGGTGCATAATAAACTCAATAATATATTTTTTTTATAATTGGAATGTTAAAACAGTGGAACGTTCCCTTGCCTTCTTTCTGCAGCATAGACTGTTTAGTTGACCTGGTCACATGCAAATTGGCGTCATGGAAAGAGAAAGTGGCTAACGGTGGCTAATGGCCAAAAGACACTTTCCTTCAGAGCAATCCTACAAGAAAGCCAAACATATCCATAAAATATTCTGGATATTTATTACACCGACATATTCATGCGATTATGCATACAATCATGTAGATACGGGTCAGGAGCTTCAGTTAATGTTCACATCAACCATTAGAATGGGGAAAAAATGTGATCTAAGTGACTGTGGAATGATTGTTGGAGGCAGACAAGGTGGTTTGACTATATCAGAAACTGCTAAAAGAATGGTTTGTTTGCCTTGTTAATGAGAGACATCAGAGGAGAATGGCCAGATTGGTCAAAGCTGACAGGAAGGTGACAGTAACACAAATAACCATTACATTACATTACATTAATGGCATTTGGCAGGCATTTGGCAAAATTCGGAAGATACTGTCCCTAAATGATGCAGAAAAGCTAGTGCATGCTTTTGTTACCTCAAGATTAGATTACTGCAATGCTCTTTTGTCTGGATGTGCAAATTCCTCTCTGAAAGGGCTCCAGCTAATTCAAAATGTAGCAGCTCGTATTCTTACTAGAACAAGGAGATTTGAGCACATCAGCCTAGTGTTAGCTTCACTTCACTGGCCTGCCTGTTAAATTCTGAATAGATTACAAAATACTACTTCTCACTTTTAAAGCCTTACATGGGCTTGCCCCTCTGTATTTAAACAATTTACTTCATCCCTATACTCCCTCCCGAATACTCCGTTCGCAGGGTGCAGGCCTCCTTGTTATTCCTAGAATAACTAAAAGTTCCATAGGTGGCAGAGACTTTTCCTATCGTGCTCCTTTCCTGTGGAACAAATTGCCTGCTCATGTTCGGGGTGCAGACACTATTACCTTATTTAAAGCTAGGCTAAAAACGTATCTCTTTAGTCTGTCCTATAGTTGAGGGGCAGGAGTGGGTGGCTGGCATAAGCTAGAGTCTCTGGTGGACTTGGCGGTCAGTGCTGTCAGTGGATCATTGTTGGAAGTGCTGTGTTAAGCATAACCAGTCATGGTCTGGTGGTGACCGTCTCAAGCCTACCCTCATGGCTGTATTGGCCACTGCCTCTGTTTCCCTTAGCTACGCTGCCATAGCCTTATTCTGCCGGGGTTCTCCCACCTCTCCCTCCTGCTGTGATTGATCAATTACTATCTGGACCCCCTAACAATGTTACTTTCCTCTTCTCCCCGCTCTGGGCACCTGCCCGGAGCGCTAGCCCAACTTTTCCTGCGCACCCCCTTCTGGCCCGGAGCTCCAGCCCAAGACCAGCCGCACAACTCCCTCCTGCCACTGCTGATTCAGCTGTAGCACCAAGGCTGTCCCCTTGCCATGCCACCCATTGGTGTTCCTGCCATCCCTCAACCTCATCTGTGCTTCAAATTACTGGACATTTATGTACTTTTATTTAATCTGGTTTTCTGTTTAACACCATTGTTTCTACAAACCGGTGTCAACCAGCGGCAGATGGGTTTCCCTACTGAGTCAGGTTCTGCTCAAAGTTTCTTCCTGTTTCCAGGAAGTATTTCCTTGCCACCATTGCCCTAGGCATAATCTTGAGGCCCGGTTTATCCGTAAAGCTGCTTTGCGACAAAGGCCCTTTGTAAAAAGCGCTCTACAAATAAAATTGAATTGAATTGAATTGGTATGTAGTAGAGCGTCTCTCAGACCACAACTCTAAGTGGATAGGCTACAGCAGCAGCCTAAAACATTAAAAACAAAAAGTCTAAAATGCCTAATAAAGTGCGTAAAGTGAGCTGAGTAAAGTGTATATAGAGCCCTTTTAGTGCAACTGCCGATCTACCGAGTAAGCACTTTACTCACCCAACAAAGAAATTGATATTATAGATTAAGCATATATATGTTATATAATGTGGAACTCAAGGACAGAGCTTGGTAAGCAAGCTTTTAGCTATACTGGCTCATCCTCTTGGAACTCTTTGGAAAATACCATGAAACGTTCCCATTTTATTGAAATTGATGTTTTATTTCCAAAATTTTAGATCTGTTGACCACGTAATGCAGAATGCTTTTGATCACTTATTGCGAGCAAGTTTTTTTTAGCTCTTATGCACTGTGCTGCTTTTATCGGTGAATTTGTGCATTGGCGTTGTACTGTGCTTTTATCTGAATTTGTGCATTGGTGTTGTACTGTGCTTTATCTGTGAATTTGTGCATTAATGTTGTACTGTGTTTTATGAATTATTTCGTGTCACCATGTATGCTGCCTTCTTGGCCAGGGTTCACTTGAAAAAGAGATGATAATCTCAATGTGACTTCCCTGGTGAAATAAAACATAAATAAAATGTAAAAAAAAAAATGTTTTAACTGGGCAATAGAGAACAAAAACACACACCAAAAAACTAGAGCAAGGCACTGGGTCACAGGAACATATTAAGACCGGAAAATAAAAGACACACTCGCTAGTGAAAGTTCTCTCATTCATTGACTGATCATGAAAATATTTTTTGGAGTGTCTAGCAAGTGTGCAAACCTTTTATTTTCAGATCCAAACATTTTAGTATCTGAAATGCAACCCTCCAATTTGCTGTAAGTACAGGTTTTTATGTGTGCAGTGGAAGAAGAAAATGTCCTTCTGATGTTTGTCGACGTTACATTTCAACGCCATTCATTCCTGAGTGGCGCGCTTAAAAACCTCAAACCCTTTTCTTCATTGACGCTTGACATAATCGGTTCCTGCAAAAAACAGTTCCATAACTATTTTTGAAATGCAGAAATCTAGATGGGAAAAGCTATTCAAATTGACATCCCATCCCACATTGCGGTGAGTCACATCAGTGAGGCAACGTGTACGCACTGATAAAGCTCTCCCACAGCATAACCCTCCTCTTCAGCAACGAAGTCAACACTCCGCAGTGCTCGCCACTCCATGCATAAATGCCCCATCCAAAAATAATAGGCGGTGGATGAAATGAACATTACATAAATACTCCACGGCCAGGGGTTTAAAATGAAATGCTGATAAACCCTGGCATTCAGGAAAGTGAAAACAAATGACACCGAATGATTTAATCCATGCAAATAACAATGGCAGCCAGTCCTCTCTGGATTGCGCGATTTAAATGCATTGTAGAAAGGTACTTGATTCCGAAACAATTATTTCATAAATTTGTGCAGATATACACACCAGTATTTACAGTGTTCTGCACCCGATGATACTTGTGGAGGAAGTGGAGGATTTCTCCTCGTCAGCCATTGTTTCCCTTCTAGCCATTATCTTCCTTTCTGCGGGGAGATTTTCATTTGAACACACACAAACACACGCCACACACACACGCTCACACCATATACACGCATGCACGCACACAGGCTGTTAACATTGGCATGAAATTGAGTTTGAATTGAACCTTCAGAAGTTGGTATGAATTCAAATATATTCAAATATGGTATTGCATAAATATGTATATTGTTTGGCGCATTATGTGTAGAGGCACTCCCTGTGATCTGTCGGAGGCCTAAGTGCCATCGTCCACAAGGGTGTAGCATAACACAATAAGATATTGAAAACATTTTTCGAAATGGGATTTTTTAGTTGCAGTACTCATTATCTAGTTGTAATATTCATGCAATTGTGCAATTATCTCAACTAAGTAAACTGACCAACAAGTGAACCCTACAAATAAAGCACAGTCTGAACCAAGTAATTAGCCACGGCTCAACATTTCTTAAGCACAATACAAGATGGCACAATAGCCCGTTAGCACAAATAAACATTATCCAAAGCAAGTTAGCATTTTCAACACAGATCAATTTAAAATACCTGGATTTTTGCCCAATCTTTCAAAATTAGTTTTTGCGCATGTGATGCATCTTTCACAGATTTATTTCAGCTTTTTGAAATGGCATGCAAGACAGAAGTCAGGGACCTTGGATGGAAACATTAATGGCTGCCATGAGCACCATTTCCATTGAGCATAAGACAAATATGGAAAGATGTAAATGTAGCTATTTGAGTAATACTAAATATATGTAAATACTCCCAATAATTGGGGTATTGGTGGTCACGTAAACATAACCATTGCTGTCGGGTTTTTGACTGAACAGTCAAATGCTAGAAATAGGTAGTAGTCAATGAAGAGCTATGTTGTAGAACATCAGCCTCCATAGATTGAGGAGGGAAGGGGTAAACAGAAATAATGTTCAGGACCGGACAATGATTTTTGATACATGTTTTTTGCTGTAAAAACCCAGCTATGCCAGCATTGGTCATAAGCTGGTCCAGTTGGATATGAGCTGGTCAACCAGCATGACCAAGCTGGTCATAAGCTGGTCCAGCTGAATATGAGCTGGTCAACCAGCCTGGTCATAAGTTGGTCATGAAGCCAATCTAGTTGGATATGAGCTGGTAAAATAGCTACTGCTGGTAGCTTGTCTGAGCTGCAAGCTGGTCAACCATCTACCAGCTGCTTCAAAACATGGCTTGAACTGGTCAAACCATGTTGTGCTAGGAGCTAGGTCTGAACTAATCAACCAGTTAAACCATGTTGAGCTGGGAACTGGTCTGAACTGGTCCACCAGATTCCAAGCTAGTTAGATTTTTTTTAGCAGGATACATTACTGGGTAACAAGCAAATTCTTCCAACATCCAAATTATTGTGACAGATATCCCTTACGATGGCATATATGTGTACGTTGTCTGCAAGGACTGTTAGTATCATAGCCAATTAATTAAGTTACTGAACATATTGTAAGTTGCTAGGCAACTTTTCCAGGGTAACCCTTTCGGTGCTCACCTCACACTGCAGTGCTCATGTAGAGCTGGGTGGAGAGATAATCAGCAGAACATCACACTAAGGGTTTGGTAGCCTGTGAAGTTTCATTTGACTATCAAGTATTTTGTTTATCCAAGCATATTTATTTATTACTCACGCTTTAATCTTAGTGAAAATGTGATTGATAGCTCCTAATAGCCCTGAAAAGAAGCTTCAGAAATGAGTTTTGCAACAAGCCAATATACCATTCTCCTTCATTAAGATTTAATTGAAGTTTAAGACCCCAGTAAATGCATTTTGATACTTAGTTGTGACCAGTGTCAAGATCTTCAATACTCCTGCCGTCCAGGACTGCGATATCAGGAAACAGAGCCAGGAAGTGCCATCGCAAAGAAGAGTAGAAAAAAATTCAAATAAAAAGAATTTTTGAGCTGAAAATGGTGTACATGGTTCCCTGTAGAGTTAATCTTGATGATAGATAGAGCTGGTAGATTATTCTTACATGGGTTTGTCCTAATTAATGACCATTCCCAAAGATTATCAATTTACCTTTTAAAAAAACTTTCAAAACAAATAATCAGCATTCTGCCTGCAGCACAAAATGAGACTAAAAGTATAAAATCCAAACACTAATGAAATGTACCCTTGTGCGATTCCATTACATTAAGTACCTGGCCACTTGTGGGCAAGTGGTTGCATTATCATTCAGGCAGACGAAAATGGAAACGTATTGTATATTGACAACTAGCAAGTGGAACAGTTTGGTTTGTGAGAACCAATTTTGAGCTTTCTGCTTTTCTCGCAGGGACCCGATAGTCCACTGAAATCAGCAAAGCAGCGAAGCTGAACCGTTTTGAACAAGTTTGTGGTTTGCATAGATATTTTAAATACCCCAGGCCCTTTTGTGAAAATTAATGTGGAACTTTCTTTTAAAAGTTAAATTATATGTTCATGTCTGTTTAAGCATGGAGGTGATTGGTCCGTGCACAGCCTGCTTTCTATGCGAGTGTGTAGTGCATTGCTCTTGGGAGTTTAGTGTAGTGTTCAAGGAGCTGGGCTGTAACCAAAAGGTTGCTGGTTCGGTTCCTATGTGGGGCACTGTTATTGTTACCTGAAGCAAGCTTGATTGCTTCTCTAAAACTGATTATTGGCAGTTGAATAAATGGGTTGTATGTAAAAAGAATGGAATCCACTCTGAGTAAGACCATCAGCTAATAGCCACTTGCAGTGTGAAATATCTTCAAACGGGTAAAGGAAAACCACTCCGATTGTACACAAGATAACCACCTGGTTCATGAAATAGAAATTGTGCATTCACATAAAGCAGGGGTCAAATCAAGGTCCATGAGGTATGAGAACTGCTCATTTCCTCCCTCCCTTTACCTGGGAGTCAGGTATGAAGACACTCTGGTCAAGCAGTGGCACTAATTGTTCAGCTAATTACCTGGGAGAAAAGAAAACCAGGGCCGGATTTGGTGATTGCTGACATACAGTGTACTGTAAATGATAATGATCAGAGAAGTAGCTAGGATAGCTTATGTAGGGTCACCAGTTTAGTCGTTCTTCACCTCCATTGCAAGCTCTCCTCAGCAGGAGGTCAGTAGAGAATTCATTCACCGCACAGGGTAGACAGTCATCAAATTACACCTCCCCAGTGATTCATATTGAAGCGTCCGTTTTCATTTAACAATGATCGGCACCGATATCCGATATTCCCACATTGTCATGCTGGAGTGTGTGGTTATGGTTTCACAAAATATAATATAATATAATAATAAAAACAGAAAGATGTAACTGTGTACTGTATTGGATAAGAGCATCTGTGTCATATCGTCATGTTTGTGTGTCAGTAAGCTCCACAATTTGAGACAAAAGAATGGAAAACAGTCTTTTTGACACCGGTCTGTTAAAATTCACTTGTATCAGAGTTCTGGCAAGAGCAAAGTGCGGAGGCCCAAGAACCAAAGCACCCCCACATCTGTGAAACATGGTGGCAGAGGGGTTATGGTTTGGGCAAGTATGTATTCATTCATGATGCAACAAGTGGGGCGACAGTGGCTCAGGCAGTAAAAGCAGTCACCTGGCAGTCGGAGGGTTGCGAGTGAGTCTATGAATGGGTGAATGAGAAGTATCAATTGTACAGCGCTTTGGATAAAGGCGCTATATAAATGCCAACCATTTATCATAACTGAAGCAGCAGTAGAATTAATTCTGATGTGTACACACGCACTATCTGCTTAAGGTCAGACTCATGCCTCCAAACCCATTGGACAGTACTTCATCCTACAGCAAGACAATGATCCAAAGCATACTCTTACCAAAGCTAAAGAAATGTGAAGTATTACTATACATTACTACTTGCATTTATATAACAAAGTTATGGTGCCCTGAAATGGAGGGATGTGCATAAAATGTATTTAAATTTGCCAAAATGTATAAATATGCCCTTAACTAAAAGCTGAGAATGTGAACTTTTGATTACAAATCTAAAATTGTGCAGTACAGAAATGAAAGAAAAACCTTTGGGAATAAGGATGGTTCAGAGCTCAGAAAGTTTGTTTAAATTGAAGTCAACTGAAAATGAAGTTATAGTGCACCAGTTTTAATTTAAATCTTTTTCTGGAAGGATAATAATGTGTATTATAGTTGATAAGCCAGTAATCAAACACACCACAAGTGGGATAGGATGTACTTTTTTTCCTGTGACTTGATTTTGTGATTTTTCTTCTGCTTTCTGAAAGAAAAACCCATTCACCATCTTTAAAAAAATCTTGAAAAAAGATCTGTTGAAATAAATAAAGGAAAAAGAAAGCAAGCAGGATCTCATTGGAAGATGCATTTTCCCCAGGTCAGCTTTCTAAAAGACATAAAAATACTTATGAAAAATGCTTTCTGTCTTGTCATCACAGAAACGAAACACTACAAACTGCATGTTGAACTGTCATAAAGAATGTACGCTTCAATTTTAGAGAAACTGAAAGCTGTTGACCAAGGAAAGAGATAGATAGACAGATACATGGACCGAACTGAGTTGAAAGTGACGGATGATTCTAGAAGCATCATAAAACACACAGTATCAGCGAAGAATGCTGAAGAGAGAACAGAAAAGTACCTGCAAATATGATCTTGATACGCAGCTCAACTTAAGGCATCATATTGCAGTGAACGATAAGTGTTGTAACGCCGGTGACATAGCATATGATACGATGTTGGCTGTTTTATCAGCATGAGACACATGGCACGGTTAACGTGCGATTCCATAGCGCCATAGTATTTACCGTTCATCATGCAGGCTTGACAGCAGCCCCAGGAAAGATGCACTGTAGTGTGTACCATTGTAAAATGTTAGGGTTAGGACAACAGCTAGACATGTGATAGTGCAGGGATTGATTCATCAGCACAAGTGAATCTACTTTTAGCATGCGTGTCAGCAATAATAAAAAGCAATGTTTTTTGGGGGGGAGCTTTTTTGATCCTCTTTCAGAAAGATTTGACATTAAATATTTTACATTGTATTTTTAATTTTTTTAACTCCCCCGAATAATTATTGTATCTATTGTCTCTTGTTCATTCATTAAGTTTTGCATTTTTGGTGGTGGCATTTAACAGACTCAAACTACCAGTTTCTCCATTTGGGAGCCCTTCGGCTCTCCTACACAGCGAAAAGGTATACAGTATTAGTTTATATGGTTCCAATATGGATTAAATGCACTTTGAGTGAAATGTACCGTCTGGGTTGATTTACCACTGAACGTTTACTGGGTGTCCACTGTACAGTAATTCAATGTAAATATTTGAAATGGTGGAGATCTAATTTCAGTTCAAATAAAAAGGGAAATGTTTTGGTGAAATTGGCAGAGGTCGCTCTTTAAAAATGTTTCATCCATACAATTAAAAATCCACTACTGAGCATTAATCACACCGCTAGTGACCAATAGACCACTTTCATTATTTCCAAACACCGCGCATGCAATATAATATTACATCCATAATGAGAAAATGTACAACGTTGCATCAAATGTTGTGGTTCCTAAGTACCCATCAGAGGTGGAAGAAAAGTTAAAAGGTTAGAAAGTCCTCCCCGGTATTTAGTTCTAATCATCTGGATTTGCTCATTAGCACAACTCTTTAGTCAGGAGGAAGAGCTAATTAGTGAAATCATGAAACATGAAACGAGTTCATGGGTGAAGGAAACTCATGGCATGAATTTTACCTTTGACCCCTGGACCTTCCATATCTGGTATTCACCGTGTAAGGCAGGACTAATAGCGTAATAAAATGGGGATAAGACAATGAGCTCATTCCAATCACTTTTACTTTTTCTTGATATTTTTTTCTACTACTACATCCACCCATCAGGAGAGGCTAGGTAAAGTGGCAAGAAAATGAATGAAGACTGGAAAATCGAGAAATAACATGAATCAGGCAAATGGAATGTCCTTGCTCCTTCAAAAGTCAGTTCGAAGCCACGCCAGTTCCATGATGTGGAGAGGTGGATCCAAAGGTCGACCGTTTAAGCGTCAGATTGTCCAAAAAAATACTGTGCTGATGTTTCCTCACTCAAAGGAAAGATTGGGAGTTCCTAACCTCTACTTCTAGCTCTTAGAAGGAACATTTAAGGTGTTGGAGTGTCCTTAAAGATGGTGAACCTTGATCAATTTCTGGGTCAGGAGCAAGAAATACATTTAGAGTGAGGAGCATTTGGGGGTTAGGTGTCTTGCTCAGGAACACTTCGACACACCCAGGGTGGGAACGAACTAGCAACCCTCCGACTGCCAGACGACTGCTCTCACCACCAGAGCCAATGTCACCCCTTAAGATAAGATAATAAGAGAAGTGATTGGAATGAGCCCATTGTTGCCTTTGCCTTTTGCATAGAAACCTAATGAGTAGCATCACCAATAAGATTGTCAGAAACAGAACATTGGCAATGGTAATTGGTGGCAACTGTCTGGCAATACTGCCTAGATAGCGTGAGGGGCCCAAACAGTCATCAGCAACAATTCCTCAATGACCAACCGGATTGTCCTGCTACTTATTAGTAACACACTCCATGATTGGTGGAGCTCATCATCACTTTCTATGCCAACGTTGAGGACAACAAAGTTTTATTCCTGTTTTATTGCCACTGAATGGAGCTGGGGGAAGCACATTTGTCAATTATAATGTCACCCGTCTCTCTTGTTAGTTTTAGTTGCTCGTTCAGGAGCAGCTTTTTTTGGCCGTGTGATTAAATATTGTCTCATGTTGGGATTCCCAACATGTGGTTCGTACAGCCTGAAGTGAAGTCCCACTGGCATTAAACATGCATATGCAACAAAGGAAACCATTGTAAGCTGGCTTCCAAGAGACTTTCTGAGACAATTAATTTGTGTGTAAGGTTTCTGTGTTCCAAGGTAAAGAAACAAGAATGTATGTGAGAAAATGTGTGAGAAAATCAGATAAATGCAAGTGAAACATTTTTCCTCACAAACTGGTTTGGTGATACAGCGGAATCCTGTTATAACCCACCCCGTTATAACATAAACGTGGACATAATGTAATCACAGCTCCCGTAGTCAAGTCAACTTTAAAAATCTCGTAATCCACAGCCCATGCGATTAATCTCCGGGCTTTAAATGACTCACCTTCGCAGAGGGGATTAAAGCGCATACCGATAAATATTAATCGTTGGTTGTTAATTGGCGCGATGCTGATGAGTCAAAGCGATAATAGACTGCGACACAATCGACAGGTTGTTTTTACGATTGTTGTTACTGTCCAGTTATGCATGTTATGATGCATGTTACGATCTGCTTCACCTTGACTGGCAGCACCACCCCAGTTATCTCAAACGTAAGGCCGTCCGTGTAATTGATATCATACGGCTTCAGTCCGAATCCCTGTCACCACACATATTTAGTTTCAATGTCAGCCTGATGTGCCATTTTGACTGTTCTAACCGCCACGTTGCGCCTCTGTCTCTTCGCACCGCCTTTCGTAATTCCACTGCCGCACACGCTTTTCAGCCCTAATTACCACAGGCTGTAAACTGCAGCTGGAAGGGCAATTAACAGGAGAGCAGCCGTCAGGACATGGGGCATTAAAACTTACTGGTGGCTTCTGCTGAAAGGAGGGGACTGTCTGGCGACCCCGTTTATATTCCACTGGCTAACCTCTCGGAACGCCCTTAGTCAGAGGGAGCGAAAGACAGGACATTTTTGGCGGTACAGACAGTGCCGTGGCACCTCGTCCTGGCATTCCAAGGTCAGGATCCTGGAAGAGCCACAGGCACATAATATAACTAAAACTAAAAAGAAATAAAGAATGTATATTATTATTATTATTATTATTATTAAATGGTTGGCATTTATATAGTGCCTCCATCCAAAGTGCTGTACAATTGATGCTTCTCATTCACCCATTCATACACACACTCACACACCAACGGCGGTTGGCTGCCGTGCACGGCACCAACCAGCTCATCAGGACCATTTGGGGGTTAGGTGTCTTGCTCAGGGACACTTCGACACACTCCGGGCGGGATTGAACCAGCAACTGCCAGATGACTGCTCTTACCACCTGAACCAATGTAACCCCCATATTATTATTATTATTATTATTATTAGGGATGATATAATGAACCTGGGGGGTGGGAGTGTGAGGAAAGGTAAGTGAATGCTGAAAATATTTGCTTCACAATTACTTAGACACCAGTTTATTAGAACGCACTGGAGCATACAGGATGCTCTAAAGTGCGACAGTGGCTGGCTGTACTGTATATAATTGGGTCTCTGAGTCAAGGCTGCCCACACCACACTTGGAACTGAAGGCCTTAGCAGTAGAATCTACAGTAAGTCACAAGATCTCGGAGTAGTGAGTCAGATAACAAGTCCCAAGACCTCTGACATTAGGAGTAGAATCCATGTCCTAAGACCTACTGTCACAGGTTTACAGTTCCATGACCTCGGAGTTTCTCGTAAGCTAGAAACAAGTCCCCAGACCTCTGAGACAAAGTGCTGGTGTCAGCCTGGACTTTAAAATGCAGGTATGCTATCCAGCTACCAACCAAAACATACATGTCAGGTTATTGCCGGGTTTCTCGTGTTTTCATAACACTTTCCCCTCTCTTACTATCACAATGTGCTGAACATTCATGAACAGATTTTCAAAATCCACGGAGCCAGATAAACTTAGAAAAGATAATTGCAGTTCAACTGTAGTTGCTACGGTCATAATTATTGCAGTATTACTGCAGTATTATGCAATATTTTGGACACACTTAATAAAAAAAAATGTTACTACAGTATTACTGCAGTAATAATGCAGTTTATCATACTCTTGTGCAGTACACAATGTAATGTACTGCATTGTTAAACTACAGTATTACTTCATAATAGTAATTTTCTGTAAGGGCCACCATTGACATTCATTTTTTTAAAAGATGGTTTAAATGTTACTGAGTATATACAGTACAAGACTAGAGGAGTCTCAAAAAATTATGCTAAGGCAATTTCATCCATTCATTCAGCTAAATAGTAGATTATTAAATTAGTTCTCTTTAGAATGACTTTACAATGGTTTTATAAAAATGTTTTCAAGTCAAACTTTATTATCCCACCAGGGGAAATTA
Source organism: Conger conger (assembly GCF_963514075.1). Taxonomy (NCBI): domain Eukaryota; kingdom Metazoa; phylum Chordata; class Actinopteri; order Anguilliformes; family Congridae; genus Conger; species Conger conger. Next base: position 40,273,231 of record NC_083773.1, read on the forward strand.
TAATTAGGCTGCAACCAGGTTTAAAAAAACCAGGTTTAAAAACCAGGTTTAAAAAAAACCCACCAATTGTCTCTCAATAAATACAAGTGTGACAATAATAACAAAGAAAACAGGAAAAATTCTAGCAAAACCTACTGAAACAAATGATAACAAAGTTGTGCAGCAGTTTAGCATTAGACACAGTGATTTTTAATGACTCCCTTATAATGCAATGGAAATTGTGGAAGAAATCTCAATCTTCACTCGTTTTCAAAAGTTGGTCTAGAACACAGGTGTCAAACTCCAGTCTTGGAGGGCCGCAGTATCTGCTGGTTTTCGGGTTGTTCCCGGCACCTGTGGTTCAATTAAGTCTTTAATTGGCTGAAGAATCCACACACCTTTTTCCCAAGGCCTTAACTGACAGCTGATTGAAAGGCAACCACAAAAACCCGCAGATACTGCGGCACCCTGGGAATTCAGTTTGACACCCCTGGTCTGGAAGAATCACGTTTACTAAAGCATATTCTGGAGACAGCATTCTGGAGATACCCGATATGTATGTTAGACAACAATATATTATGTGGGGCGACATGGCTCAGGCAGTAAGAGCAGTCGTCTGGCAGTCGGAGGGTTGCCGGTTCGATTCCCCCACCTGGGCTGTGTCGAAGTGTCCCTGAGCAAGACACCTAACCCCCAAATGCTCCTGACGAGCTGGTCGGCTCCTTGCATGGCAGCCAATCGCCGTTGGTGTGTGAGTGTGTGTATGAATCGGTGAATGAGAAGCATCAAATGTACAGTGCTTTGGATAAAGGCGCTATATAAATGCCAACCATTTACCATTATACACTCTGTGAGCAGGTATTTATGAGACTTCTACTGCTGTAGCCTATCCACTTTAAGTTATGATGTGTTGTGTGTTCAGAGATGCTCTTCTGCATACCAATTGTTGTAATGTGTGGTTATTTGCATTACTGTCACCTTCCTGTCAGCTTTGACCAGTCTGGCCATTCTCCTCTGACCTCATTAATAAGGTGTTTCTGTGGATTTTTTGTTTTGTTTTATGCACCATTCTTTGCAAACTCATCCCAGGAGATCAGCAGTTTCTGAGACACTCAAAACACCCTGTCTGCCACCAACAATCATTCCACGGTCGTGATTTCTTTATGGAACCATTTTCAATAATTGGCTAACCCATACAGGTATGCTTACTATATCTTGACTGAGTCTACGGCAAGTTTTTATTTCAATAAAAAAAGACAAAAAAAGCAGAGGCAATGCACTTTCATAAAGTGCTGTTTGACCCTGAGTGAACTACCCAGTCTCATATCTCAAAACCTCCCGGCCCATGACATATTAACACAAACAGGCGTTGTGTTATTTCATACTTATTTCATTCAGCTTTATAACAGGGCTGCCCGGAATGGGTATTTTGGTAATCACTGAACTCTTCACTTGTGTGTACAGTACTGTGTACTTTAAGATAGCGTTCAGTCAAATTGGACAGGCACCTCTGGATACAAGTTAAAGGAACCCACAATAACACTATGACCACAGGAAAATGTGCTGTCCTTGAAGTGCTTTATCTCTGAATGATTCCAAAAGTAGCACTTCTTCGCATCCTCAAAGAAATAAGGCCGACACACTAACCAACAGTCGGCGTTTCAAGAACGAGGGAAAACACGCAGTTTATTAAAATTCAGGGACAATCAAAATGCAGAATCAGACTACCGTTGATGTATTATTCTCCCCGCTCACCTCAAGCGTGGCAGATTTAGAGACCTCGGGACTGTATTTCTTCTGGAATTTTCTTTCTGCCAATTTCAAGCCGACGCGCCGCCGTAACGACGTGCCCCCCCCCCCCCCCGGGCCCGGCGGCATTCCAAGGTCACCAGCAGATCACATCCAATCGAAGAGGCAGGGTCTCGCACGTGGCAGAAAATAATAAACTGCCTTTCAATAATCCAGACAGAATCGAGTAAAAGGCATGGTTAGTTTTAGTCGCCGTAATTTATAGTGCGGGCTTCATAAACAGCGCTCTCCCTCTAATCTGACAAGTTCATAATTGCTCGCTCCGGCGAGCCCGAGTGCCGGTGGATGACCCTTTTCTTGTTGCCGTGGAACAATTAAACCCCCCCCCCCCCCTCTTCAACACCCCCTAAAAAAAGATTCCTTGCATGCGGTGCCATTTTGCTAATGATGGTCGTAATTATTTTCAATTATTTTAATGGCCTAATTGAACAGAGACAGCCCTGAAGGCCTCTGCCAGGTCCCTTTTGAAGGCAGACGGGTTTCTCACCAGGCTTGTTGTTTTAATTAACCGGAGCTCGGTCTCCGCACTTCGGTCTTTGTGCGACACCTCCGCTTTTTTTCCCCCCGACCTTGCACCTTCTGGATAGATTGGGCCGGTTCTCGCGCCTGCCTCCACCCACGTAAAATGTATATATTTTTTATTTTATTTTACAACGCGCGCGGTTTCCGCGGACTGGATTGTCGCCGCAGGCAGGTAATGAGATCGCACGGTAAAAAGACTGATGCTTTGTTGGTCACAACGGAGAGGAGGTATGGTTTGAAACATAGGTGTCGCAGCCAGTGTATTGTACCAGTTGTCTCAAAGGCAAATGTTAACCACACTCAGGGCCTTGTTTGTGTTATTCTGGCCTTGGTGTGTGAAAGAATGACATTTATTTATTACTTTGTCTTCATAAGTTAGAATAGTTTAGCATAGCTTTAGTATCTATGGTAAAGTTTTGATGAGGTTTTTTCCCCAGCAAAAAGTAAAACTTAAGTAAAGAAATTAAAAATACAAAAAAATACAAAAATATCCTCTTCCTGAGAAAAAAAAACAGGTTTCTCAGAATAAGCCAATATGTAGAACTAAGAAAAAAATAAAAAGCAGCACTTAAAGGCATCTTGAAAAATATTAAATGGTAATATTTTTGGTATTTTGGTAACACAAAAATGGAGGACAAGAGCACTCTTCTATGGAACACAATAAAATCGCCTTTCAGCCAGTATGTTTTGGACTTAATTCATGTCCTCACGAAGATGGTTTGTATGGTTTTTGAGTGACTCATGCGGAAAGTGCAGGCAAGAGGAAATGGGGTAAAGATCCTTGCAGCCCATCTGGAAAGGAAAGGAAGATGAAAAAAAACCTCCAGTGGAAAAAAGAGAGCTAAAAAAGCATGAGTGAATGGTTTAGTCAGCCTTTCTGAAAGAGGCGTGGACTGTCCCCGGTATCCAAGAGTGTAGTTCAGTCTCCAAGAGTTGAATTCAGTTTATTGCAGATGTATGAATGCACATTTGTGTTGGCCGGTATACCAGAAATACCCTATACCGGGGTATTAAATTCACACTGGGGTATATTTATCCCACACTGCCAGGTCCCAGTGTTTTTCCCTTTAAACATGCTTTTGCCGCATGCATCTCTTTGCCAATCCTTGACTTAGCAGCATGTGTAAAGAGTACAGTACCCCCCTTTCCTACTGTTCAGTTCAATTAGTGTAATTGTTTTTCTCTGAACGCTGGTTGCAAACAAACTAGTTTTAGCTTGTTAGAAGGCATAGGCAAAATGTGAATTTGTTCACAACACAACACTCAATATATTGATTAATATACTTTAATATTCTCCAGGTCTGTGATATTTCCTGTATAAAGGATTACTCATACCGCCGCTGAGACATTGAACTCATATAACTTTCTCCACTCTTCTCCACTGCTGGAACTCACAGACGGGAGAGAGACCAGGCTCACAAACAGTATGGGCACCTTCTGAAAAGAGTATAGGCTACATTTCTATTTGTTATCGCTAATAATTATATTGCATATATAAATAAAACGGAATGTGAGAATGGATTAATCACAGAAAATCCTCTCTCTGAACCTCATGTCAATGTTTTCTTCATAGTGACACTGTGGGCTAAAGGAGTTCCGACTGCCTTTACACAATTTCGCTAACTAAACTTCACAGCTGGCTAACAATGTCACGTAGGCTATACGTTTTCGACTACAGATGGTGGAGTTCCCATAGTGGAAGAAATAGTTCTTGGTTAAAACTGTGTTGATGTTTACGAGCAACTGTGCCAAATTTGGAAAGAGACATTGTTGTTTTTGAGAATGCTAAATTTCTCCGCATTGATTAGCAGAAAACAGGTGGTCCATAGAGGTCTATTATTCACGGCGATCTGCATTTGAAAATGTCTTCATCTCAGAAAACCCATCTGGATGGATAGATGGTACTGTGGGTAAGTGGAAATATACATTAATTACATTTTTGGGTACCCTTTGCGTAAGTCCTACATATTTTAATTTTATGTTTCAGTTTTAAGTATGAATACAATTTGCTTGATTTATTTTAGAATTCTGCTTTTGGAATCGATTTTTGGTAAGCTGATGATACCAAACTCTTTCTCTCCTTCCCCCCTTCTGACACACAGGTCTCTACCCGTATCTCCGCTTACCTGAGAGACATCCATAGCTGGATGGACAACCACCACCTAAAGCTCAAACCAGGTAAGATGGAACTCATCTTCATCCCTGCTCTAACCTCACCCTTCTATGATTTTTCTATGTTACTTGGGGATACTACAGTGATGGACAACAGGCTGTCCTTCTCTGAGAACATCGCAGTGGTGACCAGGGCATGCAGGTTCTTCCTGTAAAACCTCCAGAGAATCCATCCCTTCCTCACCACCTACTCCACTCAGCTCCTTGTTCAAGCAATGGTCCTGTCCAGCCGGGACTTACTGTATCCAGCATCTGCCATCAGACCCCTACAATCGATCCAGAATGCTGCGGCTCATCTTGTATTCATCGTCCCCAGACATTCTGAAGTCACCCGACTTCCTATGGCTCACATTAAATCTGTCTGTTCTGGCCCCACGGTGGTGGAATGACCTTCTTGTGGATGTCAGAACAGCAGAGTCTTTGACCACTTTCAAGTGCAGACTGAAGACTCCTCAGGCTGCATCTTTTCCCTCCGTACCACACTACTATGAATTGTCATGTGTATGCCATAGCTTATAATAGCACTTATGCTTACTTATTGTAGTACTCGGGGCATTCTAGCTGCCAACCGTGCCAACCGTGCATATTGGTTGATGTACTCTTCAAGGGTTCAAGTTGTATATATGTGATCACTCTAGGACTGTCCTTTCCTCTAGGGTCCTCAGCGCACTTGTCCCTGGGATTGATTTGCACTTCACTGTATGTCGCTCTGGAAAAAGAGTGTCTGCTAAATGACTGTAATATAACGTCATGTTTTTACACTTTATTTTGACTGTTTTTACTTGTGATGGCGGTTGAGTTAAAGAAGCTCCAAGGTATAATGAAGGGTTGGTTTCCATCTTATTACCCTCCTTTTTGTGGCTCTGTTCGAATAATTCTAACGACGGGGAGCAGAGTGTTCATTGTGCTACTCTTCTGTTATGCACCATTTTATTATTCCACTTTATTATGCAGAGTGTTTGACACTGACTTAGTGAATTACATGTGCCCACTACAAGCGCGAAACATGGCACGAGTCATTGTGAGTCATGTGCTGAGCTGCCACTTTGAGGGAAAACTTGTCCACACAACACAAATGCTGCTTTTGCTTTTGAAATTTGGATACTGCCCAAGCCTAATGCACAGCAATGGCTATAGTGAAGTCAGCAAGTGGTTTGTTGGAACGAAAACATGCCTACTCTTGGCCGTCCATGGCATATGATTGGGCATCCTTGGCCTACACAGTACAGTACTGTGACAAAAATTGGTGACAAAAATGTCACCAAAAATGTACTTGGCACTCCTGGTGTTGACCATAGAGTGAGATTCTGGCTTTGCCTCCCCCTATAGAATGCAAGGCGTACCGCTTCTGTTCAGATATAGATATTAAATCCCGAATATTTACATTGAACTGCATGTGAAACACCATGTGTCTCGCGTAGACTATGAATTAGGCCTAAAGCCTGGTACATAGTCTATGTAAACAACACACGTAAACGTTGCAACCAGCAGCACCACAACAAGCATCGCCACGACGGGCAACACCACAGCAAGCATCGCCACAACAAGCAACACAAATGCCGTTTGTTGTGTAGTAAAATGCGCAGCCCAGATTTTGGAACACAACACAAACGTGGTGTTTTGTAATTCAATGCATTCCTATGCGAGGGGTCAAATGTAAATAAGTAGTAATTATCTTTCCTATGTAAACCGCTTAGAAAACTTGGAATAGCCAAGGCTGCTTTATGGATTACCAGTATACGTATAACCACAGGAGAAAAAAGGAGCCACTAAACGTGTGTATGGTCCGCAACCATTCGCTCAGCACAGCAGCTTCTCACCCCAAAACCGTCGTCCTTGTATGCATGGACAAAACACGCTCTTATTTCTAAACCTTTTTAACTTGTCCTAGTATCAAAAGGCACTGCTCGCCAAACTGAAGGAGATTTCCAATTCAAATTATTTTTTTACAATGAATAAGGTCTGGAGCCAGCCAAGATTACAAATGATAGATAGTAATCGACACCTCCTAGTGGTTACGTGAGACCCCCAAACAACATACACATACTGAGCAATTTATTCAATTTTTTTTTTTTTTTTTACTTATTGGTCTTCTGCTGCTGTAGCCTATCCACTTAGATGTTTGACGCATTGTGTGTTAAAAAATGCTCTTCTGCATACCACTGTTGTAATGCGTGGTTATTTGCGTTACTGTCACCTTGCTGTCAGCTTTGACCACTCTTGCCCTTGTCTTCTGACCTCTCTCATTAACAACAAGTTTTTACCCGCAGAACTTGTTTTTCGCACCATTCTCTGCAAACTCTAGAGCTTGTTGTGTGTGGGAAATCTCAGGAGATCAGCAGTTTCTGAACCACACTGTCTGCTACCAACAATCATTCCACGGTCAAAGTTTTAGATCACATTTCTTCCCCATTCTTACATTTGGTCTGAACCTCTTGACCATGTCTGCATGCTTTTATACATTTTGTTGCTGCCACGTTGACTGATTAAATATTTGCATTAACAAGCTGGTGTACAGGTCTATCTAAAAAAGTGCTGACTGAGTATCTAAATCTGCATAGGGTTTGTCACCATGTGCCATTTCCTTGAGACGATGATAGTTCCAAAATGCTCATGTTGTCTATTTTAAAGTGAAAAGCTTCTGAATTAATAAGTTGAAATCGTATTCAATCACATACTGCTGATCCCCTATATAAAGACTAACTGGCCACCTGTTATACTTGGCAATGTCTCATTTAAAAAATGATTGCTGTATTCTTCATCAAACTACTAAATAAGCTCACCAAATCCTCTCCATTACTGTTGCTGTAATCCGTAGATGCATGCTGGAGCAGTGAAAGGGAAGGGGTGATAACTTTATTTCCAATTGTGAAAAGATCCCTGAATGCCTAATATTTCTTTCATGTATCACCAAAATACCATCATTCAGTTCATAAGTAGACTCTAACCAACATAAACAAGAGTTTTTGCAACAAACTTTATCGATCATCCGCTTGGCTCTTAAGCTGCTTTCACATGATCAGCTCAACATGGTGTCAAGCCATTAAACTCAGATGGAGGGAGTGTTGAAGCCCGACTTGGCAGCAACGCTAAGCCTGGCGTAGTGCACAGATAAAAATAAAGCCAAGTTGAGCGCCACCAGGGTTCAAATTGTTTAAACTTTGACCTTGTTTGAAGGTGACCTTCCCTAGCCTGTCCAGTCACATCACAGCTTTGTATGAAGCATGCATACGCAGCCTAGCAACACAGACAGAGCTGTTTAATGTAGACTACATGGCTAAGTTAGCCCAGTTAGTTTCTTCACGTTTTGGGATAAACTCAATATTACTGTTTTCACAAAGCAAGTACACAATTCATGCTTTTATAACCACAGACAAACTATTACTGTCACATATTGTTGTGGCTTGTTACAGTTTAACAAACTAACTGCTTCCTGGATGGATGACAACAAGTTTCAATGACTGGCGGCACTCAATTCTTCTCGAGTGAAATCAATGCCTTACTTGGCCTTGAGAGTTTGATGCTGATCGTGTGAAAGCAGCTTTAAAGAAGACGTTGGCAGTTGCCCTGAATAGCCAGTTGATAATAATCACACCTTTTTATAAGTTAGTGTGATTACTAAATGGTTTAAATGATGGTACATTGATCAGTGAATAGAAAATAAAAACTACTTTCCTTACAGCAAAACAAAATCAGGATCATGTCATCCTAAACAGAAGGTGAAAACTGTGCTTAGCATTTATTGGCACAGGCCTGAATTCAGTCAGCAAACGTCCTTGACTTTGGCTTACAAATTATTAAGTGGAATGTTTTTTTTCTTCTTCTCCCAGAAACTTTCAAAAATATTAACTAATCCAAGGTGGAGGCTTCTGCAGGCAATAAGTCCAATAAGTTGTTGCTTTTTTCAGATGTGTGCCAGATTTTCTAGCCTTTAGCCAGTCTGCTTTACCGCCAAGAGCGAACCCCCATTCCAATCACCTTCTCCCCAGTTCACCCTTCAAGTCTTTTAGTCAACTTGAAACCAGCGGGAAAAGGTAAAATGCATTGACCTGGTAAATTCACGAACACAAATTTGTCTTGAGATATTTTGGTGGCCATTTATTTATTTAGAACATAATGGTCAAATCTGGTCAAATAATGGTCAAAAGTGCCTTGGGGAATTCCATAAACTGTGCTTTCAGCCTGGTAAAAATGAACAGTCATTGTTTATCATTTCTATGTTGACATGAATTTGCATATTTTTCACATTTTTAAGTAAATGCATGAGTATAGGGAAGAACGGTTTTGAGGTTTTTGCTTAATTAAAAAATATATACATATTAGAGCAAATATTTTTCACTGGTGATTACAGTTTAGTTGAAAGTAGCAGGAGTGAAACTGATTCAGCATACCCTGACTATGGGGCACGCTGAAACAGCTCTGGGGTATGTTGAAACAGTGTCAAAAATGTAGGAAAATGACTTGGAAAAATGCTTAGTTGGAAAAAAAGTCAAAGGTTTGTGAATCCAGCATTTCCTGCCATTTACATTGACATTTTTTCCTCTGATAATTGTATTAATCTGATCAATATTGATAATTGTCTATAACCGCATGACAACATTAATATGCAATGAATGTCTCAGAAGAAAAGAATAAGTGTGACTGCTAAATCGGACTGAATAAATGCATGGCATACACGGAAAATACGACATTACATTAAACGTTATTGTGGCTGATGCATGTATAACAGGCAGGGGCATGTTTAAACACACCGTTCAAACTTGCCCCAGCTGTGCTAGTTGTGCTCCAGCATGGCTCACAGTTCCTGCTTGCCAGTAAAATGCGTCAAAACTATACTGCCTTATAACCCACAAGACAGTGATTTAAATGACGTATACAGTGGTGTGAACTGTAGTGGTGTGTATTTGCCCCCTTCCTGATTTCTTATTTTTTTGCATGTTTGTCACACTTAAATGTTTCAGATCAAACTAATTTAAATATTAGTCAAAGACAACACAAGTAAACACAAAATGCAGTTTTTAAATGAAGGTTTTTATTATTAAGGGAGAAAAAAAATCCAAACCTACATGGCCCTGTGTGAAAAAGTGATTGCCCCCTAAACCTAATAACTGGTTGGGCCACCCTTAGGAGCAACAACTGCGATCAAGTGTTTGCGATAACTTGCAATGAGTCTCTTACAGCGCTGTGGAGGAATTTTGGCCCACTCATCTTTGCAGAATTGTTGTAATTCAGCCACATTGGAGGGTTTTCGAGCATGAACCGCCTTTTTAGGGTCATGCCACAGCATCGCAATAGGATTCAGGTCAGGACTTTGAATAGGTCACTCCAAATTCTTCATTTTCCTGAAGCAGCAAAACAGCCCCAGACCATCACACTACCACCACCATATTTTACTGTTGGTATGATGTTCTTTTTCTGAAATGCGATGTTACTTTTACGCCAGATGTAATGGGACACACACCTTCCAAAAAGTTCAACTTTTGTCTCGTCAGACCACAGAGTATTTTCCAAAAGTCTTGGGGATCATCAAGATGTTTTCTGGAAAAATTGAGACGAGCCTTAATGTTCTTTTTGCTCAGCAGTGGTTTTCATCTCGGAACTCTGCCACGCAGGCCATTTTTGCCCAGTCTCTTTCTTATGGTGGAGTCATGAACACTGACCTTAACTGAGGCAAGTGAGGCCTGCAGTTCTTTGGATGTTGTTGTGGGGTCTTTTGTGACCTCTTGGATGAGACGTCGCTGTGCTCTTGGGGTAATTTTGGTCGGCCGGCCACTCCTGGGAAGGTTCACCACTGTTCCATGTTTTCGCCATTTGTGGATAATGGCTCTCACTGTGGTTCGCTGGAGTCCCAAAGCTTTAGAAATGGCTTTATAACCTTTTCCAGACTGATAGATCTCAATTACTTTCTTTCTCATTTGTTCCTTAATTTCTTTAGATCTCGGCATGATGTCTAGCTTTTGAGGATCATTTGGTCTACTTCACTTTGTCAGGCAGGTCCTATTTAAGTGATTTCTTGATTGAGAACAGGTATGGCATCAGGTATCAGGCCTGGGTGTGGCTAGAGAAATTGAACTTGATAAACCACAGTTAAGTTATGTTTTAACAGGGGGGGCAATCACTTTTTCACACAGGGCCATGTAGGTTTGGATTTTTTTTCTCCCTTAATAATAAAAACCTTCATTTAAAAACTGCATTTTGTGTTTACTTGTGTTGTCTTTGATTAATATTTAAATTTGTTTGATGATCTGAAACATTTAAGTGTGACAAACATGCAATAAGAAAATAAGAAATCAGGAAGGGGGCAAACACTTTTTCACACCACTGTATTTGGAGTCTGTGGCATTCAGACATCATCAGTTAATCGAAAAACTGATGATGTGTGAATGCCACACAAACTGAATTACTTGCATCGTGCTAAAACGCGCATTTGTTAATAACTCTTTATAAAGTTCTGAAGTCGTCCTGCCACACACACGAGAAGCACGTCGCTATAGTACATCAGTGAAAACAAACCCATCGTTGGTGCGCAAATGCAACACAACATGCCTCGTGTTTGTTTGTCTCCCCGACACAGAAGCCACCTTTTATAACTTAACAACAGGAATTCAGCAGCTGCGTTGGCTTGGCATAGGAAAACTGTCAATCAAAATCGATACTGACACCAGAGGTTATTTCTTGCACAATTGAAAGTTGTTGAAATGCGGAATAGGGAATCTTTCCTAATCCCAAGTGTGTACCTCAGAGCTTAAACCGCTGCCCTTTCTACAAACTCTACCATGCACTCTTGGAAAAGTAATTTTTCACAAGTTGCACTTCTTATAGTAACAGATTTATGGGGCTTAATGTACATAATATCAGAGCCCTATTTCTTCCTAGAAAAATACACCTTTGTCATGAACCTGAATTTCAGTTGTAACACAAATGTTAAAACATTACTTGGAATATTCTAGAATTGGGCACAGAAAATATTTTCTGCTGAAACCCTGGGAAATATGAGGCAGCTGCAAGCCAACATCTTTTATTTACCCCTTCCTTTGTTCAAACCCCACAAACATATCTGAGACCCCTGCTTGCACACACACACACACACACACACACATACACACAAAGCACATCATTGACAGTGACTAGCAGTATCAATACCGCTATAGCCTTGAAAAAACCCCATCCTATTGGAAGTGTCAATGCTGGAGCTGCAAGAAAACAATCTTTTAACAGGAGCTTCATTCCAACAGTTCCTCAACATCTCGACAGAGCATATATTGATATTATTGTAATACATTGTGCACTATGTTTGATCCAAGTACAGTTCATACTGCACAGGGGAGACATTTCGTCTTCAACGAAGGACAATAAACTTGAAAACGTTACATCTTGTTTATATTCACTTGTCAAGCAGATTTAGCAGAGCTGCAATAATCGAGACCAATCTTGAGAGCAAATTTTTACATTTTTACACCTTGTCTTGGATGAGCCTGAATCAGTCTTGCAATCAATACTGAACACTGAAGACTCATTATATTGAGAACCCAATCAGATTAGAATAGTATCAGCTTGTCTGTCAAAGAAAGGTCCGATTTAAAGTAGATTTCTACCCACTTCATCCCACGAAGAACCAAAGCCTTTCCTTGAAGAGGAATGGTCCAATGACCCGCACACAGTTCGGAAAGATTATAAGGATTTTCTGAAGGTGAAGGATAACCCTACTCCACGGTGTGTAACAATACTGTGTATTGTTTGGGGCTTTCCATTATGTTATATATTAAAACTATGTTTCAATCAATACAGTTCCATAGGATGTACTGTACTGTTATTGTTTGTGGTTTGTAAAGTAGGCATTAAAGTCTGATGCATAATACAAAAGTATAGCTAACCTGCTTGTTTTCAGGTCAAGGTAAGCAAAAGTACATTACACTTTCAGTCAGTATTGTATTATATGTGGTCCCTGTTAAAACTTAAAATAAATAATCGTATTGATTTGATTAATATGGTGAAGTTTTAGTTTTGCTGTAATCTGGTTAAAAAAAATTCACATTCATACTTTCAGGAGTCATCGTGATATTAATCTTGGGAAAACGTTGTTGTGGAATTATTGACTGTGTGCAGCCCAAGTATTTGGGGGATAAATGTGGATTTAATCAACATTTATCTTCACAAACATGGTTTGGCAACTTCAGTTTATTGTGTCAGTAAACAGAAAAAAAAGTCATTTAATTAGGAGTCATAGTTAATCATATTTGTAGTTTCTCATAAGAATTATTATAAAAGATAACTTTCCAGTCACCAGTCGAAGGCCTTCTCTCATACTAAATTTACAAAGCCACTGACAATGCACTGTAGGAGTCAGACTGAAATGTAACTATGTTGCATTTGCAAAGAACCGTATGCATCTACTTGAAAGTATACTTTTTAAAATAATAACTTGAATACAGTATAATTAAGCAACTCACAATTGTTACCAATGCGAATGCATTATTAATAACACTCAGACTATAGTAGACTTGAAAAGAGACCTCCAAACTACTGCTATAACCTTTGAGTAAAACTGAAGTTCTGCTGATTAATTAGGATGGCACAATATATAGAAAGTAAACCGTGGAACAACCTAGCACCCTGGATTATGTCAACATTTCATAATTTGCTTTATTTTCTTTTGCCCTAGTTAATTACTCCAAAAATACAAGACAGGCTCCATTAACAAAATCAGGCCACTTTTTTGCAGGCCGTCTTTAACACCATTGTTGAGTTAAAGTGTTACAGGCAAAATATAAATCCTGCCAATGAAGGTTGGACAGTTAAAGTAATCCCAAGGTTATATCACTGTACTTCCCTATCATTAATCGTGCCTTTACTTAGCAAAATAATCAAAAGGCTTAGGTTTATTTTTTTATGTAATCAGTTAAAGACAAGCACATTTCAATGTCATGAGCAATGCCATTCATTTCTCTCTATATCAATCAGCTCAGAAAATTCTGAAAGCATGGAATTTTCTGGATACGTGCCCAAAACCAGAACATCAGCTAGTATGGCCTTATTTCCGGATACATATAGAGTAGTGAACATGACTGCAGATGGCCATGTATACAGTATCTAGTTCCACTCAGGGCGGCCTGTAGCGTAGTGGTTAAGGTAAATGACTGGGACACACAAGGTCGGTGGTTCTAATCCCAGTGTAGCCACAATAAGATCCGCACAGCCATTGGGCCCTTGAGCAAGGCCCTTAACCCTGCATTGCTCCAGGGGAGGATTGTCTCCTGCTTAGGCTAATCAACTGTACGTTGCTCTGCATAAGAGCGTCTGCCAAATGCCAATAATGTAATGTACTATATATACAGTACATCTAGGCCGCTTGGCACCTCCCCCTCTCAGAACCTCCACCTCACGCTCACGACTACTGTCTGTTCTGGCTCCACGGTGGTGGAACGAACTCCCCGTTGAGGTCAGAACTATAGAATCTCTCCCCACCTTCAAGCGCAAGCTGAAGACGCACCTCTTCAAGCAGCACCTCTCCCCATCCCTCCCTACCTCCCTGTGAACCTTAATTGTTGTCTCTGTGACTTGCTTTGTGTATCGGTATTTTTAGTTGGCTAGGGAAGCAGTGTTTGGATAGTTAACTTTGGTCACTTTTGCTCTGTTTGTTTGTTTGTTAAAAAAAAAAAAAAAAGCCCCTTGTCCTTCTCTTTGTTGTACAGGTAGCAGTTGAAATTTTACTTACCTCTAGGGTCTTTCAGCGAACTTATCCCTGGTTATGGGTATGCACTTTGTTGTACGTCGCTCTGGATAAGAGCGTCTGCCAAATGCCAATAATGTAATGTAATGTAATCTAGTTATTATTATCTCATGTTTCTGATTAGTTAAGTATGTTCAATTGCTTCTTTAGTGCAGGTATAAGAGTTTTTGACTGCCTTTTTTTATTGGCATTTTGTCAACATAAGGACAGAGTTGTGCAAGTGAAAGTCAAGAAAACCACTATTATGAGGCTGAGAAATAATAATTAAAAAACGGACACATCAGCCAAAAAATACGCTCACCAAAAGAAACTTTGTATATCCGCCTTCACTTGAAAATACCCATTTTATTTCAGAGCCAAGGTGAAACTTTTTTTCACAAGAGTCCTTCGTGTAATAGATTATTTTGGATGTACAGGCAAGCAGCCATAACATTATTTCAGGTTTTAAAGTCAGTTTGCCATGGAACCCGATACCTTATTAAAAATTTTATGTTCCTCACCCATCACTACATTGTGCCAGAGGGTCGGACGGACATTAATGTGTATCCTGAGTTACTATTGCATTTTTACCACATACATCTTTGGGACATTCTGCTATCCTCTCCCAGTAGATTCGGATTTCACAAACAAATTCCCATTTGCAAAAAAAAAAATGCTTGAATCTACCTTGACAGACTGTCCAAAATCAATTGAAACGACAGCCTCTAATTCCCCTGAATGGTATCATACATCTCACCGAAAGCACAGCGACTGAAGCCTGTTTGTTTATTTCACACTATCTTTTTATAGGCGGTTTATGGTTCCAAATCATTTTACGCTAAGTAAAATTCATTGTTTGCCAGGCTGCCGGGATATGAGAAGGCTGTTAAAAGCTGAGTGGCTTCTGACGTTTCCCCGTTGCCCATCCCCGTCTTCCCGTCTTCGAGCGGGAGCGGTATCACGCCCCAACGGAAACGGAAGCCAGGGCGTGACCCGCCGGCCAGCGGGGAGGAGCGCCTGTCGTAGCAGCGCGCTAACGCGACGTTACCGCGTTACAGAGAGGAGTGCCTGTCGTAGCAGCGCGCTAACGCGACGTTACCGCGTTACAGAGAGGAGCGCCTGTCGTAGCAGCGTGCTAACGTGGCGTCACCGCGGATAGCCCCGGCTGCGCGCGGCGTTACAGCGCCGCTAATCAGGAGCAGATGGCATGTTGGGGGAAGTCGCAGCTCACAGGCCAAGTTAATCAACCCCAGATTGTGTGTTTTATGTAGCCGAGCGCCGAGCGCGTGTGTTTCGCCCACTCGCTAAGTTTACGGGCGGCGCGGGTCACCTTGCCCGACTTCCGAAGGGAAACGTCTTCGCCGCGCACCCCGGGGCCGAGCCTGGCTTATTTTTTAATCTCTGAATCGGCCAATCAGAGCCTGAACTCCGGCGATGAGAAGATTTCACAGGTGCGGGTAGAATTTAGATTTATTTTATTTTTTTAAGGTACAAAATGTGAAAAAAACAAGCCTTTAGGGCTTTCAATAAACAACAATTTAATTTCAGCAGGGAATGCTTTCCCCCGAATAAATATTTCTGGTTCCTCCTGGGATCTTGCTCCTGATCGGTTAAACATGCGTGGTTAAAATGCATCTTGGGGCAGCGAGTTATTGCATATGGCATTCCTTCACCACGGTTACTGTTCCCAGGGCAACAGGGATACAAGTAATAAATTTATCACTCCAAGCCAATCCAGAAATGACGGTGATTAAAAATGAGACGTGCGTTCCTAAATATATACTAATACCAGTGGCGGAAAGAGTACTGAAAAGTACTGCTACTTTCAGAAATATCTGACTTGAGTAAAAGTAATGGTTCCCAAAATTACTCAAGAGTGCATAAGTTGTTCTTCAGTTATTTAAGTATTTGAGTAAAAGTTACTTTCACTGTATGAAGGAAATGCAAGAAAGCAGTACAATTTTAAAGGAACAGTTCGCTTGAAAATTGAAGTTCAAGTCATCCTTATGTCAGTTGAATATCGGTTTTGATTGCTCTAGCAGCATCTCACTCACTGATTCCACAGAAAAATCCCAAAACAAAGGCCACTGAGATTGAGAGGTTTCTCAGTGGTAGCATGCTATAATAGCTAGTTATGTTCAGGGGCAGAATAACAGGGCAGCCATTTTGAAATATGATTAGGGCCTCCATTTCAAATGCAATGAGCACACCACATTTTCATTGATGCAAATGTCTTCAACAATGTCCCTACAATAGCTAAAAAAATATATTTATATTGCACAATTCATGGAAAAGATGCAATTCAAAAGTGCTTCGCATAAGATCATATAAGATAGACATAAAGTTTGTACTCATATTAGAAGGAAATAAACACAAGAAATGGTAAAACATAATCCTCCCCTCTTTTTGTAAGTTTAACAATAAATCAATTGCAATAAATAGGATAATTGAATAAAAGCAATCTAACTAAAGCCAGACTAAGAAGTATTTAATATTCATCTTAAATGTCCACGCACACTGTGGTCCTCAGGGCCTCTGGCAGGCTGTTCCAAAGCCAGAGCCAAGATGGCGGCTGAAGGCGTCCTTTCCCTGAGTCTGAGTCCAGACCAGTGGGACAGCCAGGAAACTGCTGCCAGAGGACCTGGGGGATCTGATGAGCACATACCTCAAGGACATGTCAGTCGGGTGCAAAACCATTAAACAACTTATAAACCAATAAAACTTAAAATCAATTATTAAACTGATGGGCAACCAGTCCAGGGATTTTAACATTATACAAATTAGAAACATCATAAAAAGAGAAAAAAGACTATTTAAATCAAATACAAAATATGCATTTTTCCTGTTTGGGATATATGTATATTCCAAAGTCAAATTGGACAGCATGAGATCCAAAATGGCGGATTGGCTTCTGAACAGGTCCTGCATGCACTGCTCGGGAAAGCCTCAAAATGATCAATTAGCCATACACTGGGCTGTGACTTGGTCCAGTGACCTGGTCTGTCCAGGCAGGCTTCACAGGTGTGAATCGCAGACCACGCCAACGCCAAAATCGCGGCGTTTGATCGTCAGTGACACACCCCCAGCAGTGCCCTTCCTCCCACTGCCGCACAAAGTGAGTCACCAAATTACCAAGCAGCCTCCGGCATGTCATCGTCCACAGTGAAAAGACCAGCTCGTGCTACGACACCCACTGCCCAGAAAATGGAGCCCTTAATATCAATGTTTGAAGCTGTAGCACTTAACCGTTTCATCAAGTTGACAAAAGCTTTGAACGATGTTTAAATTTATTTAGATATGTATTTATAAACCTTTATTCATACAGGGTAGGTTTACCGAGCGAATGTGCTCTTTTGCAGCAACGCCCGGTTAATTCCCCGCCCCAGGACCGGCTGGCTGTGAGGCGGCAGGGCACCACAGTGCACCCGCACGCTAGCCCACGGAGACTAACTATAGTCACAGCTTACCGCTACATCCTGGAAACTGTGACTAAAATAAAGGACATCCAAAATTATCTGATGTCTGGGTGACTTCGTTTTCCCCCAATCCTGTTACAGTGCATTTAGTTACCATTTGAGATAAGTAGGGATAGATTGGTTACACTGTATGAATTGACCTGCTTTAGAAGAGCCTGTAGGGCAAACACAGGTTGGTTGAGTATGCACTAGCAGAGATGCCTCAGAGCTCATGAGATCAATAGCGGTGGAAATATACCCGAAATAAGAGGGGATTCAGTAAGTTGCATTGTATTTACACAAGTCTGGACTCATCCTGAATTCCGTTCACCTGCTATGGTGTAACATCTATCACATTACCCTTTCTCAAAGCACACGCAGGTCAGCCCAGGCCAGAGCTAGACATTGCTGACTTACTGTCCCATGTCACACCTAATGTGATTTGAGGCAAAGTAGGTATTCATTTTATTTATTAGTTATATTTAATTAATTTTTCGAGGGTGGCAAGAGGATACGCTTCAAATAAAAACTGCAGCATAGCAATGTTTATAACTGCAATTTTTATGACTCAAACTAATAATTTAAAAAGAAACTTGGAAAAAGGAGTGTTCCTTGTGACTGTGAGTGTTGCTAACTAAAGTGTTGCATTGGTGGAGATCCGTGTTAGCAGAGCAGAGCTGGCTGCATCTGAGGAGACCCCGTGCCAGGGAAATGCATCTCAATCAAAACAAAGATGTCCCCTGAGTTGCATATTAAAACTTGTTCTCATCTAAATATCAAAAACAGACATAAACACCTGTCAGAAAGGTATGAAAAATGATGCAGCTGAATACTTCCAATAATAATACTACTAATCTACTCCAGTAGATAGATTTGAGGTCCTTAAAGGTACAATTGGTCATTTCGGACTTCTAACAGTCAAGAGAGGAATAGCAGCAACAAACACCCTCAAACCACAACACTGTTTATCCCTCCCCCTTCTCTGTAAACGTACTGACGTTGGAACACCATTGGCTGTGGCAATTAGAACCAATTTTCAACCAATGAGCTTGAATTATTGTACAGTTATAGAATGTTTTGGTACAGAGTGTCGTGCCAACAACTGTATATTTTGAAACCCGAATTTACAATAGTCTTATAACAATGTTTAAACACAAAGATCATACCTATTGTACCTTTAAAGCTCAAACAGACACACATTAATACAGTCTTCAGGGTCAGGCTAATTACAGTGACCTGCCTTAACTAGTTTCAGAAACACAGTCCTGCCATTGTTAAAAATAAATAAACAGATGCACTCCAAGGTCTTCTCATAAGGTGCACTGACAGAGCACCCTGCAGTCACAGAGTACAGCGAGGTCACTGACAAAGAACACGATGGTCACTGACAGAACTCACTGCATTAACTGACAGAGCACACTGCACTCACAGAGTACAGCGAGGTCACTGACAGAGCACACTGCACTCACAGAGTACAGCGAGGTCACTGACAGAGTACACTGCAGTCACAGAGTACAGCGAGGTCACTGACAAAGAACACGATGGTCACTGACAGAACTCACTGCATTAACTGACGGAGTACACTGCAGTCACAGAGTACAGCAAGGTCACTGACAAAGAACACGATGTTCACTGACAGAACTCACTGCATTAACTGACAGAGCACACTGCAGTCACAGAGTACAGCAAGGTCACTGACAGAGCACACTGCATTAACTGACAGAGCACATTGCAGTCACAGAGAGTACAACACTATGGTCACTCACAGACCACACTGCAGTCACTTATTCAGTTCACTGACAGAACTCACTGCATTAACTGACAGAGCACACTGCGGTTTACTGGCAGAGTACACTGCAGTTCACTGGCAGAGCACACGGCAGTCACTGGCAGAGCACATGACAGTCACTGACAGAATACACTGCAGTTCACTGGCAGAGCACACGGCAGTCACTGACAGAATACACTTCAGTCACTGATGAAGTACACTGCGGCCACTGATGGCTGACAGCTTAACTAAGCTGTTCTTACCTGTAACTGAACTTTTAGGTTTCCCACATAGCCCGCCCCTCTGAGCTGCATACTACACACAGTACCTTCCTTTGGACCTTCTGCTTCAGCAGCCAGTTTAATAATGTGCTTCAGCAGTATCCCGCACAATCCATTTGCTTATTGGCTTTGATCGATGCCTCAGGACGTTTCTGTTACCCTCCATTCTACTGTTACTTTACCCCAGTGGAGAATGGGAGCTCCTCTATAGCCAGCTTTCTTGCCTTTGGGGAGTTTCTCAACAGTGTTTTTCACCTGCACTGGGGAGTTTTTGCCTTGCTTGATTTTGGGGCAACAGGTCTGGTTTTTGTCCTACTGTCTCTCTATTAAGCATCTTTGTGACAGGTCTCTGTAACAAGATTAAAAAATTTAAATTTAGTAACAATCAATACTTACTATGTCGCAATGTTAATAGTTGGAGAATCTTAGGCATGTATGAATTAGGCCAAATATATCACATCAACCGACCGATCAATCCAATGGCATGTTCATGTCTGAGGTAAAGTCATCCCATTGGCAGTTGGTGTATGCCTCGAACGATACCTGGATTTACCTTGATACCTATTTTTCACTAGCATGCTAAAGTAACATGTTCAATAGTTAGGAATGAGCTATTGATATACAGTGGTAAATCTTGGTAAGTTATGGCTCATGTATGTATCACTGTTTTTTGTTTTTTTTCTAATGTGCTCACCTTTATGAATAGTTTAATAGCTTCTTTTGACACACATTTCTGATTCCTGGGTACAGTCAAAATTTGTCTTTAACTTTTAAAAAGTAAATACAATTGCTAGCTTTTTTGCTTGCTACACAAGCACAGCCTGGTGAATTCAATAACGTTCTCAGACTGTTTAAAAATTGTTTTAAATTTGATTGAACCCTGTCAACATTTCACCTGCAGAAATGGGTCTTTTCATTTCAAAAAGCTTCTAAAGACATATTAGAATTAGCATTCTGTAAACATTTGTGGAATAAAGTGCCGCACGCTTGTTGTCTCATAACAAAGCCAGGGGGGCCGATTCTATGGCAGAGGTCGCCGTTGTTTAAAAAAAGCCGGCGTTCAGTAAGCCATTCACAGCCACACTGAGCTAATAAAGACAGCCAAGGGCGCCAGAGGTGCTAAACAGACCATAACGCTTCCCTTTTGATCCGGGGGCACGTGCGGCCGCAATTGCAAACAAAGCCTTTGGGTGGTTGCACTGAGAGTTGAGCATCTGCGCTGAAGGTTACGCGGAACCGAGGCGAACGCGGGGTCCTTTTGTGACAGAGCGCAGGAGAGTAAGCTCTGAAAATGCCCATGAGGAGCGTGGCAGCGGTGGAGGGGAGGCGGGGGGGTGGGGGGTGGGGGGGGGTTGGGGGTATTGTTTTCGCGTCACGCCCCGCACACTTCAAAGCACTTCAGCAGAGCGGAGAAGAAGAGGAGGAGGAGGAGGAAGAAAGTCAAAGCACGGCGCAGCCGCCCAACACAACCGAGCCCAGCTGTCAAGGTGGCACGGCCTCCAAATGTTTTTTTCACCCCCCTGGGGGCCGGGGCAATTAGCCCTGGGCATGGGGGGGGGGGGGGGCTGTCACTTCTCGCTCAGCTCAAAATGGAGCATTTCATAGCACCGTTTTGAGACAGAGGGGATTTTCTGTCACCATTTAGCATTTCAGTTTCTCCAAGTAGATAAACCGAGAATATTGTTGACCACATGTCAAACCCAGGTGTATTTGTATAGACTGCAAACCGAAAACAACAAGTATTGCAGGCTTATTATTAAGACATAAAATTCAATTTATTTTAATGGAAAAACAAAACAAAAAACAAACATATATACATACACACTGTCAATGACGCAAGGCAGTTTGAGTCATTCCAAGATTTGCCCATGGAATATGAAAACTTTAACTTGTTAAGTAAGCATTAATAATAATAATGATGATAATAATAATTACATTACATTAATGGCATTTGGCAGATGCTCTTATCCAGAGCAACATACAGTTGATTCGACTAAGCAGGAAACAATCCTCCCCTGGAGCAATGCTGGGTTAAGGGCCTTGCTCAAGGGCCCAATGGCTGTGCGGATTTCATTGTGGCTACACCGGGGATCGAACCACCAACCTTGCAGGTCCCGTTCCTTAACCACCAATAATAATAATAATAATAATTATAATAATACATTGTATTTAGAAAGTGCCTTTCATGACACCCAAGGACACTTTACAGGGAATCAGGATAACACACAATACAGAGACAAAAAAAACAAAAAAAAACAAAGATCTTAGGTTGTAAAGAACATTAAAACAAATAAAAAAAATATGTACATGTACTGAAATAAAAAGTATGCACGAGTGTTTGTATGTGTATGAGTGTGTGGTTCAATGATTCAATTTGTGAGATGTCTTATTTGTATGCTAGTCTGACTTGAGAAGAAAATATCTTAAGACTCATTACAAGACTAAAATGCTTGTTAAGACAGTCATTTTCTGCAGTGTAGAGAATTTTACAAACCCGTAGTCACAATACGCTTAACGGCTTAGCTCCAACGGCAGGCTGTGTAGCCAAACCGCCAATCAGAGATCCAGAGTCATGCTGAAATATCAAACTGAGACTTTGATGAATATAATGTGTTCTTACAACAGTTTGGAGCCAAGCCATTATAATCATCATGCCCACAGCCCTATGAAATATATCAATTTGTCGTCTCAAACTGTGTCGCGCTGTCCACTTTAACAGAAAATAGACAAGCACAGATACTAGGAGTTCTCAAATTACATGAAAACAAATGCCAGATGTTCAGCTTGATCCCATTTTAAAGTTTAACTAGTCGTGTATTGATAGACATTTGTTACTGCCTAATGACCATATATTTTACACAGCCAAAATAAACATCCTGTGAACATCCGAGTAATGAATTAACATGTTGATTAAATGTAATTATTTCCAGTTATTAAAACTAGGAGATTTACCTATAATGTTGTATTGTAAAATGTTGGGCTCTTACTAGGAAATAATGTCTAATCTTATTAGTAGATGTTTTACACTAAACACAATCATCTAAGTAGATTGGTTTATCTAATTTACTGTTTTGTAGTCAAGGACTGGATGTCTGATATTAAGAGAGGAGGTACTACACTGATGACTAACCTGAAGTTAGCCTATGCTCTTCCCTAACAAAGAGTGTTTGCTTGTCTAATGTACAGAATACAGGTAAGTGGAAAGAAAACAGAGGAAAGAAGCTGAATGGAGATAGAGTGGTTGGTGTGTAACAGGTGAGAAATTGCCTGAGTCCGAGGTGGGATTTGAACCCCGGCCTCTCACTTGTCCAAATATTTGTTGAACGAACGCGTTACCAGTCAGCTAAAGACAAACTCGCCTCTAGCCAAGGGCAACAATGTTCTTTTGAATTTGAGGGTTACGTCATCGGGGAGTGTTGTCGCGATAACCTGCTACCAGCCTTCGCTTTCACTGCACTTCACCATGCCTACTAGCGAACTAGCTGAGCTAACCATGCTACAGGTGCAGTTCTTACCCGTTTCATTGAGGGCCAGGTCAGCCCTTAGTTCTACCCATGAGCAACCAGCTCCAGGTTCTCACAATGGAGTAATCTTCATTCACGTTCAGAGGGTTGGTGCTTTTTAATCCCAGGTTGGAATAATCAAAACAAAGCAACACAAAATAAACCTGGTCAGGCAACACCTAATCAAAAATAACTCTTTAAGGCAATCAAAAGCCAAAAGAGTAGATGACAGGCAGCATATGAGGCCTGTAGCAAGCAGAGCACTCCAAACTGAATTGCTGACAAAAATCTGGGGGTGGCCCTCAAAAATGGGCTTTTTTATAACCTCTCCCCAGTCACCTGATTGCTCACAAAATGGCAGACTGCACCACCTCACCAGCCAGCAATGGGGAAGGACAGGATCAAAAGCAACCTGCTTTGCCTACAAATATTTGACTGCTTGTCCCCCTAAGACTGACAAATTGCTTCCTTGTTCTCAGCCCTAATAATACTTAGAATATTTAATAATATTTATATGGTATTGCTGCAAGTTCTAGGTCCTCTGGCCTCCAACATCAAACCCTTCTCTAAAAATGTTGATGTTATTTTTGTTTGAATTTTGCCTTGCGTACCAAGAAACTTATCCAATCCAGTTTTCCCATTTAAGAAACATTGCTAAGATCAAATGTGTCTCCTCAAGAAACAGAGAAAATTATTCACTCTTGTCAGTTCTGACAATCCCCTGAAATAACGCATGCTGTACATCTAAATGAATTAAATCTCTTGCATTTTGATGGCTGTCTACTATACATCCCAAGATAGATGCCTTTTGTTTATTGAGCCCAGAGAAGTAGATTTGGACAGTAAAGTCACTCCACGGTATTCTGTTTTATTGTGCCACATTTGACACCAGAACTCAAACGATAAACACAGAAAATATCAAGTTTGAATTTGCTGTTGAGTGCATCTTTCATAAGCATTTATCAAAGTGCTTAATCTTTACATTAAGCTAATTAGCAACAAGTATTCTGTTGTCAGTAAATGTATAAATTCATTACCTATCAGCTGTAAGCTGTAAGGGAAGTAATAAAATGTTATTTCAAGCTATAAAATGTTTTTTAACCGGTTTTATGGTTGTGTGGGAAATGTAAAATATGAATCACTTTTAACTGAACTATTCCCCATAAAATAGGCATTGTTTAACACCAAATGCTGCTGGAGAGCATTTTAAATAACTTTGCTAAATTCAAGCTCACCCTGCAAGAGACGTTTCAGTATGTAAATGCAGATCACTTTTGGTTTAAAATGGATATAACCAACCAAAATAATTCTTAATGCTCAATTCTTAACGGCCATTTTGATAGAGTAATTTGGCCTGATCTGGACCAGTTGCTCTGACTAATTTCTAGGCCTTCTTCCTGGAGCAGCTGACAGAGAATTAGTCTTTTCCCTTTGCCTTCATCTCTTTTGCTCTGCACATATCAATTCACTGTCGTTGGGTGTATTACCTCTTGTCGGAAGCACTATTTTATTTTTGCTAAAAACAGGCCATTAGTACAACTGAGTGAGTGCAGGTGAGGATCTCAGAGAACAGCATCTATCAAATGGAGACAATTAGTATCCATCCATCCATCCATTATCTGAACCCGCTTATCCTGATCAGGGTCGCAGGGGGGCTGGAGCCTATCCCAGCATACATTGGGCGAAAGGCAGGAATACACCCTGGACAGGTTGCCAGTCTATCGCAGGGCACACACACCATTCACTCACATACTCATACCTACGGGCAATTTAGACTCTCCAATCAGCCTAACCTGCATGTCTTTGGACTGTGGGAGGAAACCGGAGTACCCGGAGGAAACCCACGCAGACATGGGGAGAACATGCAAACTCCGCACAGAGAGGCCCCGGCCGACGGGGATTCGAACCCAGGACCTCCTTGCTGTGAGGTGGCAGTGCTACCCACTGCACCATCCGTGCCGCCCGACAATTAGTATCAATTAAGAATATCCTTTTGAAGCCCAGTGCTTATTACCCTAGGCATTGTGAGGCTTCCCTGTAAAATGGAGGCTCGGGGTGAATGAGAAGCAATGATCGGGGAAATGGAGATAGCAGCCACGGCAATCACCGCAAGCCCCCGACAATAAAGAACCCCCTCATAGATTTCCCTCACTGCTGCAATCCGTTGCGTGGAGGGCGGCCATTTCGACAGGCCTTGATCATCGCCGTCATTGTATCTGGGGTCTGCAGAGACAAAATGCCGTTGGGCATCTAATGTAGTCATTTTCATGTTGTCTGATGTCGCCGGATCCCATCTCCTGCCGTTGGGAGAGGGGAATATGAAGGGTGTTTGCTGAGCTATTCTCATTCCTTCCAGACTGTTCCAATGAAGATCGTCTTCCGGAGGAGTGAGGAATGCAGCTAGTGGGACCACACACGTGGTCTTCTGAGATGAAATTGGAACGTGAATCTGAAAGTAATGTTTCCTGTGGATGTGCTGCTAGTGCCGATATATATTTTTGTGTGACACGCATTTATGAAAAACGCCTAGTCTTTGAAACGAAAGGACCGTGAAAATAAAGGTGTAAGGTGCCATCCAAATGCGCAAAGTTAACTGCGTAGATTTCACACCCTTTGGCGTTAATTGATGATTCAAACAATGTAATTCTGTCCCGTACTGACAATTAAGCCCAAATGTTTTAGCTTCGCAGCCGCACAGCTTGGCAAGTTCATCAATCATCAGAATGAACTTAACCCTGTGCATATTCAAGTGCACAAAAACATTATGTTACAGTGTTTTAAAACAGAAACCGAACAACTGAAAATATGGAGATGGTAGAATTGTGTGTTTCCTTTATACTGTGGCCAGCGACATATATCATCTCACTGCAGTATGTTACTCCACCACCAACTTAGAGGAGAACAAAGTTCCCGCCTTCACAAGACGCCCACAAAATGGCACCCAGGGACTGCTGTAAAATGTTCATTGTAACCTCGCTGCTAAATACAAGGGAACAGAAGCTTCTGTCTGCTGAATAAACCAAGGCTTTTCAAATCAAAAGTGAGGGACACAGTAAAGGCCAGCATCCAGCCAGTCAGAGATATTCACCTTATGCACTCAACCAAGGTGCAAGATTTATTGGGAATGATGGGAAACTCACCAAATATGTTTTAGACAAATAACTTTTTCCCTGTTAAACTGTACAATGAATTACATGGTCGGCCTGTAGTGTAGTGGTTAAGGTACATGACTGGGACCCACAAGGGCGGCGGTTTGATCTCCGGTGTAGCCACAATAAGATCCACACAGCCGGTGCTAAAGGTGCTAAGGTGCTAAAGGTGTCTCCTGCTTAGTCTAAATAAACTGTAAGTCGCTTTGGATAGCTTTCGTCATTCACCCATTCACACCCATTTATGGTTTATTCACACAGAAACGCCGATTGGCTGTCATGCAAGGCACCAACCAGCTCGTCAGGAACAGGGGTTCGGTGTCTTGCTCAGGGACACTTTGACACACCCTGGGCGGGATCAAACCGCCACCCGTCTGACTGCCAGATGACAGCTCTTACCTTCTGAGCCCTGAGGGAAACCTCTAGAACCGGAGATGTGTTGTGGGAGGGGATGTGTTGTGTTGATTTACCTTATGAGACCCATTTCTTAACATTAACACGATTAAACAATGCAGGGGGATGGCATGGTCTTCTTGAAAAAAAATGCACACATATTTAACATGCACCACTTCTGAGGCATTTCGATACTTGACTTGTTACTTTTGCATGGATTCTGGTCTGAGAACAGAGGGAACACGTCCATCACGACTGTGAAAAGACGCTGTATGTGCTTTTATTCATCTAATGGGCGGGAGAGACATGTGGAGAAGCACAGTGTGGCATATTGGCAGGCATGTTCGGACATCTCCACCACTGCACACCTACAGAGGAGAGCAGGATAAGAATATAGGGGCAGTAGACACTGCAAATAAGTATGTGTCCCTGGTGTCAAATCCAGCTACGACCAGCTTGAGATTACCAGCTACCAGCTGTTTCAAAACCTAGCTTGAGCCGGTCAAACCATGTTGAGTATGGAGCCGGCCTGAACTGGTCAACCAGATACCAGCTGTTTCAAAACATATAGCTTCAGCCGGTCAAACCATGTTTTGTATGGAGCTGGTCTGAACTGGTCAACCAGCTACCAGCTGTTTCAAAACCTAGCTTGAGCTGGTCAAACCATGTTGTGTATGGAGCCAGTCTGAACTGGTCAAGCAGCTTACCAGATGTTTCAAAACATTGGTTTGGCTTCAGCAAAAGTACCCACAGGGCACAGCTTTAAACAGCCTGCCTCTTTTGAGAAGAAAAAGCCAGCTCACTAATTAGAACCCAAATAAAATATATTCCCTTTAAAAAGGAGATAACAAGAAGAGCCTTGAATTAATCGATAAAGGCGTACGCTGAGAGTTGCCATCTGTGAGGATGAAGCTTAAAAAAAATTCAGATAAAAACATATTTCATACGAAGCAAATCCACAATTTAAATGAGAACACAAGGAGATTCAGTATAAATGGTCATATCATGAATAGCCGAGTCTGACAGTTCTGCAGATGGACATCATTTCCTTAAATGTACAAATGTTATCATACTGCATTTTGGCTTACTCTCACAGTCCGTTAGACCGGGCAGAAAATCAACAGGAAGTGTACACCCGCAGATTGCTTTGGCTGGAATTCAATCAACATTTGTCCTTAACTTTGACTCACAAGTATTCTCTTCATAAACCCAGCGATTGCCAATTGTCACTCAATCAAATTGCCTGCAAGAGAAAAAAACGAAAAAAAAACATTTCATCTATCAAAACACTGCATCGATTTTTTTCATGTCAAATTAACAAACAAATGTTGACTGAAACCAGGCCAGGGATTTCTTAAAGAAGTAACAGCGCTCATGTGGAGGTTTCTACTGCTTGGATCCTCGTCCACTAAACCTGAACAAACCAGCCAACAGCTCTTCTTTGAAGCTGTCAGCAAGGAGGAAAATCTTTAGCTTTCCCTGCCGAAGAAGTCCTTTTTTCCCTGTTGTTTGTTTTCATTCCTCACGGTACAGGAAATTATGTACAAACAGCAGGTAAAGATGGTATTACACGGTATATACGCAAAATAAATTCAAAGGAAAGCAAACATTAGGCAGGTGGCAGATTAGAACGCTGCACACAAGAGAGTTCTAATCTGCCCGGCGACAGGGCGGTTTGGTTAAACCCTGCCCGAACCGGCAGCGGACACCAAGTACCGCGGCCAAGGGACTTAATCTCCCAGAGAGGACACCTCTGCGTCGCGACAAACCACCGAGAAGAGGCCATAATTTCATATGGCCTCCACATATACATAATCCCCCCACACCTCCCCTTCCCCCACTAGGCTACTAGGACAGGACCTGGGAACAGGGCTAGAATCCTCCCCTGAGTAAGTAAAAGTCTGGGGCTGCCGAACACACAGGGGTCCCTTTATCATCCGCTACAGGGCCCCGGCGGCTTTCGCACCACCGCCCTTATCGGCAGTGACCACAGACGGAGAGAGGGAAAAATATTACGCTCTTAAAATTATCACTTCTCGGTGGAACCTCGCCAGCCCTATTCTCCCCCGTCGCACGTGGCCTCCCTCCCTTATTTTCCGGTTTATAAAAAACCGGCTCGATTTGTCCGAGACGCTCCGGCCGCCGCGGAAAGGCGTGGGCTAAGCGAGTCGGAACAAATCGATCGTTTCCTGATGTCATATCACAATGGCTGCTCCGCGCCGCGCGCCGTCGCTCGCTCAGAGAAATTCTTCAGCCCCGCAGGTCGGCCGCGCGGCTTTATCGAGGTGTGTTCTTACGTTCGCACGGTCGCGGCGAAGCGCTTGTCACACACGTGTCACAGACTGGAAATATCAAGGTTGTTATCACGTAGATTAATTGACCGTGAGCACACCCTTAAATATTAAGACGTATCGGTTCAGTGCTGTGCTGTGCTGACTTCTTTCTTTGCCGGAAATAATAATTTCTTTGGACCAGTAATAAGCGCAAATGTATTGTAACATACACAGACGGCACAGAATTGTATACTTTTCACCGACGCTTTTGTCACAAGGGTAGCGACGAGAGAAACATTAATATAATAACAAATTCAGTCCGTCCTGAATACTGAGTCATGCCGTTTTCTGTTGACTTGCACAATCATCTGTTTGAAAATGAAAGTAACAAAAAACAGCTCACAAATCCCAAGACAATTTTTTAAAATTATAAGCAAGAGCAGAGCAACACAGGGGATTGATACATTGTCCCCCACGCACAGAACTTTTGTATATTAAGCTGAAAAGGAAGTGTTTACATATAAGTTTGTCTTGTTGGGGGTTTACCTTCCATGGAACACAATAAGGGAAGTCGACAAGGGGAGGGGGGGAGGTTTCTGTTGATGGAGTGTGCCTACAGCAGGCCTCTTCAGTCACTCCCAGTGGACAGGAACCGGAAGGGTGGAACAGCTCAATTAACACCCCCCCTCCCGAAAACACTTTGCCTGTCTAATTCCATTTCATTGAATCAAAGTGAGCCATTGCTGTCAGCGGTCTCTACAGTCTCTCCGGAACGAGCAGCAAACAAACTGCTTTTTGAATCAGATTGGAAAAGCAGCGTGAATCCGGCGTGCAGCGACTCCTTGCGTGGAGATGAGGGGTTTCCCCTCTCTGCCCCCCCTTCTCTCTCTCTCTCTCTCTCTCTCTCTCTCTCTCTTTCCTATCATCTCGGCAGAATCATCAATAACCGGCTGTTATTTCCCCTCCTTTCCGCTGCACCCCTTTCCGTTTATCCGTTTATCCATCGCGACTGACCGCGCTTGCGTAACAGAAGCGGATACGACGTTCGACAAGGACGTCGCTTTAACACAACAGCATGTGAACGAGACTGTGTCGGCCTGTGGAATGTTTCTATCAGGGCGAGGCCAGAACCTGGCATTCCTGAGGCTATCGCTGCCTTCACCTGGATCACGGTCCGATCTGCACTTCGTTGTACGCCGCAGTGGATAAGAGCGTCTACTAAATGGCAATGTCGTAATGTAATGTAGACAACGGAACAGCATTTTCACATCGCATCCGGCTTTGAATTTCGTAGAATATAACTGTAAAAACTTAAATACGTGTAAACTTCAACGGCGAGTGCCCTCTGCCCCAGCCTTGCACAGAATTATTTGCCAACCGCCATCCTAATCGCATTTAATCACAAATAATGACATCCGCTTTGCCGTCAACCGTGATCCACGTGCGAGGGGGAGACACCAGTTTGTATCCAAACAGCAGCTAAACAGCGACTACTGTGCTTTGAATATCAGTATATTACACAAACAACGCGATAGAAATGCAGGACCCCGTTCGGGCTTCCAAGGCTGTGAGGAAAGGAATTTGACATATCACAGCGAGAGGATGAATTCCGTCTTCACAAATGCATTGCTGTCCGTATCCCTTTTAATCAAAAGGGATAAGTATCACGTAAGTGTGACTACCTCCTGATAATTTACCCTGCCTCATTTAACACGCCAACCTTGCCCTTTCGGAAAATTGCATTGTAAAGGCTTATAAAAGAATTGAACATATGAATACAATAACATTTTTCCCCCTAATTGCTCATCAACTGAAGAGAAACGAGAGAAGCATGTCACAAATACGATTTCTCTTTGAGTGAAAAGGCAGGGCAGGTTGCTTATTGAAGAGACTGAATGCAGCATTGCTCTCGCAATCACTGGGGAAAATGTTAATGGAACCTCATATGATATAACTGAGAATGCAGTTTCCCGGCTGCAGTAAAGATGAATTAGAAAAATATCTTACGGCATGTTGATTGGAATGCTCCGGGCAAACATGCTGAATACATCGACATTAATATATCTGGACGTAAACGGTGTACATGATGAAGCGGAGAGGGAAATATGTATCAATACTGATATTTGCACAAATGCCGAAGCACTCATGTGCAATAATCTACACTAATAAGTAATATGTAATAATTTACACTAACAGATACTGTACATACAAATGTGTAATACATTTATTTCCAAAGGGTATACAATTGTATTCCAATAATTCATTTTCTATGGTTTCTATATAGAAACACACACACGCACACACACACACACACACACACACCAACAAAAGAATTACAAATTACACACAAAAGAATCTGCAAAACAAACTTGCTAAATCACAGCTACCAAATTATTGTTCTCCAAACGAATTGAAGAAACAATAACCTCAACGGCTTGTTCATCATGCGCAAACTAAACAAGCGTTCTCCCCTGTGTCTTCCTATATTTGTTTGTGTAAGTTTTACTGAGAGGCGCACGGGCTGGAACAGTAAAATGTTACACACGGCACAGGCCGGGAAAGGATGAGGTTTCATAACAGCGCAGCCCTGACAGACACAAAGCGGAGTCTGGAAGAAACAGTCGGTGGCATCCCCCAGACCATGGCCGCTTCCTACTCCTCATAAGCAAAGGCCTTGCCCCTGAATTTCAGCTTCCCGCTGCAGAGTACACAGTTGCTCAGTATTCACCGGAACTTTCTTTGTTTTTTCTCTCCCGGCCTTGTTTTGGATCGGGCTTTTGTGCGGCCGCCCGCGAGCGAAGAGCTGGAGGTCCTCTGGAGTCCGTGCTAATGCGGGCCCCGAGAAACTGGGCACGCACTCTCCGCCACCGCGCCACCGCCCGGTAACGCCCGCTGTCGAGTTCGGATCCCGTTTACTGGGAGAATTAAATCTCAACCCCCACGAGGTGCGGCCGCAACCCGCACATCAAAGGGGCGATTAGCTGCCAATGTAAGAGCGTTAGTTATGCGCTTCATTGTCCGTGTGGCCTGGTGGAATGTCGGTGAGATGTCCGGGGAACTGTCTGTGAGCACAGGAGCATTGTCTGCCGGGGTGACCTCTTTAGTCGAAGTCGGCTTTGTTCAAAGGCGAAAGTCCTGTTTAAATCCTATTAGAGGAAATTAATCCCGGATACAATACTTCTGTTTGCTAAGAGAGACATATCCGATCCATAATTTTTGGGGGGATATCCTTACATCCTGGGCGCTTGGGAAGGATTACTGTATGATTCTGTTAATGTATAGTATATTGATTAAGCCATAAGCCTTGCCCAGGTGATTTCCTATGCCCCACCACTATGCATAGCTCCATTTTAGGCTGTATGTACTCTGAATGCATTTAATATACTCTGTTATATTAGTCATAACTTCAGTTGCTATTCAGAGTTACAGGCCGAAATAGACACAATGATAGAAATGAAATATTAAGGCATTCCACTTTTGTGCGGGTCAGCTAATGGCTGCTGGCTTTACCTCTGCTGGACATGAACCAGGACTGATACATGGGTGTCTGTCATGTATTCCTTACATATAGCTGTTGCAGTTCATAAATATTGATAGAGTACCTGGTTTGCATCCACAAATGTCCTGATTTGCAAGTCAAAGAGTAACCTTTTTATCCCCCTTGCCATTCTGTCCTCTTCACGCAAATTGATGGTTCATCTGCCTGTTTTTTTTTCTTTTTTTTCTGGCCAGCAACCAAGTGATCATTTCAAAGTAACGTATGAACAAAAGTTAGCAACCGCTTGGGTTGGCTTTTATCAAGATGTCCAGGGACTGCGGTGGAAAATGAGTCTTTTGACTACATCTGGCGCAGAAATGATAATGTATACTACCCCTGTTAAATACAAATATAAATGTAGCAAATACAAATGACAATACCAGTCCTAATATTTCTGCCGAGGGTACGCCTGTGCATATATGTACATCAGAAATTGTCAATGTAAATAAACACGTTTTTGTGTAAAGCTTGGAACTGTGTGAATCTCTTCTATCGTCTAATTCAATTAATTTTGATTAAGTCTATTACTTTCTCAGCTAGAAGTACATTTCTTGAATGATTTCATTTGCTTTCTCATTTAGCAGTACGTGCATTTTTCTTACAACCCATATAAGTACGGATGGAATTTACAGATCAAATGTATGGTTGAACTAATGTATGCCTCTGGGTTTACAATAGTACTGCCAAACTGTACTACTGTTGCTTTTTATATGTTGAGGTCAAAGTCAAGAGCCAGAAAAAATATGGTTTTACTATTTCATATGAGTCATTGGCAGTTTTATGAGAAACCAGGAAACAGCTTTTAGATACATGAGAAGTAGAAGGAACTTAAATGATCCATTCATAATTTGCATCAGATACATGCATCAATCTACAGTAAGTATAAACA
Organism: Conger conger; assembly: GCF_963514075.1. NCBI lineage: Eukaryota > Metazoa > Chordata > Actinopteri > Anguilliformes > Congridae > Conger > Conger conger. The sequence continues at coordinate 40,306,671 of NC_083773.1, forward strand.
AAAAATGAAGGGTACAGTCTCTAGTTTAGATGCTCAGCGAACCTCATGGCCGAGCCGTGTGTTCACATCGCTTGTTGGACTGAAGCAATCCCATTATTGCCATGCGACGTGCCAGACACACACTATTACAATATTCAGATTGGATAAATAAAAACCATCAGCAGACAGTGAGCACATTTGTAGAGATTAACTGCAATCCCAGTGTGATGTGGGCCTCGGGCTATTAAGCCAATCACTTTGTGAATCACTTTGGCAGGCACAGCCACAACGCGCTACGCTAACCCGCGGAAATAAAGCCGTCTCAGCCCGGCTCGCCCCGCCAGGACTGCACGGGCGTGCGCTCGCTTCAGAGAAGACATCAGTAAGGCCGTGATGACACCAATGAACAGACCTGCAGTATATATATATAGCAAAGGGGGAAATAACACCTTAAGCAGCGATAGGAAAACCTTTCAGGCCTTCCAGAGCCCCTTCTGATTAGAGGCTAGCAGGGGAGCCATCAGAAAGATAGAGGGTAGAGGGAAGTACAGCTTGTTAGAGGCGGAGAGGAGAACGCGCAGTCGGTGAGGATGGACAGAGCTCCCAGGGGCCGGAGCAGAGTGATAAAAGCGGTGATCCACCGTATAACATTAGCAGAGGTCCAAAAGGACAACCACAGCAGAGACTGCGCCTACCAGGAGGAACATATCCGTCACTGTAAGAAGGGATTGCTCTGTGGAGGAGTCACAGAGGGGTCACGGTCAAGGATTTTTATTTATCAGGGCTTGCAGTGAGTGAGTCTGGGCACATTAGTAGCACTCTCATAGAGAGGTAAAAAACCAGTGTAGTCCAGAATGGATCTAGCTAACTGTCATATCTTCAAATGAATAAATTTATTTTTTCACCGTAGGAAAACTGGCCTGACACCGGCTAGACTTGTGCTTTATCGAATCCACTCTGAAAAATATAAAGGAGAAGAACAAAATGTAGTCTTCTGGAAGGAAGAGAAGCAACTTTCATGCTTTCTTGAATCAGAATAGGCAAACAGAGGCTTTGTGAAACATTATACATATTCTAGACGTAACAAACAACAGGCCTTATGGCTATAATAGGCTATTGTTGATGCTTTTCAAGTTAAGGTGAAAAGGTGAAAGGTTTAAAAGAGAAATTTGGTTTAATTTATAAAGTTAGATTATTATTAATATATGATCATATTTATGCTTGAAATGTATACAAAATGTGAACTGGCTGCTGTTTCAATATTAAATGTTGAAAACAAAGCCTTTTTCTGTCACAGTGTTTACTTCATGCACAACTTAAAATGACCTTCAGCTTCTGCCCTCCTCTTCTCTGATTGGTTCAGTCTTTAAAGGGTTTTTGGACTGAGCCAGGCCAATTCCCAGTGGACTCAAGCCATTGATGCAAGTGACAAAGAGCAGCAGAGAGCTATGAACTAAATCATTACCATTACATTAACCCGAATGTTACATGGAGCAATCAGCACATGATGAAAAAAAATACAATTTGGGTCCAATTAGGTACAATGTCCATCACATTTAATTGATGTTAGTTCATCCTATTTCAATTGTCATGGAACTATCATGATACTGTGACTTTGGGCTGGGGGTGGCCACTGGTCATGGGGTGACTTACTGCCTTTTATTAACAAAATAAGGCCAATCTGGCAACCCAAATGCATCACTACAGTAAATTAAATCAACAAGAGAACCAACAATGCCCTCACAAAACTCTTACAGCCCCATGACCGAAAATACAACTCGCCCAAGTATCTCTTTTTCAGGCTTAAAAATCTGGCCTCTTTTATAGCCTGATAACGAGGTAATTGGTCACAGCAGCATTGATTACAATCAATCACTGCTGTGGCCATACCTGTCTGTACGGGTGGTGCTGCCACCCGGTGGACAACACCTTAATATTCCCATCCAGGCGCCACAAAACTTTATTCGTTGTTGCATGGGTTTTAATTTTGTAGGCTAGATGCATAAAGCATCTATTCGTGCGACCAGACTGATTAACCTTAAAAAGCAAACTAGCAATCTTACTAGTTTCCCAATGACCAACTATTGCTCGATAGGTAGCTACAGAAAGCTTCAGATCTTTGATCAAGCAAAGTGTAGTAACTAGATGGATAAATAAATGAGTGAGTGATTATGTTGAAGCATTCTCTGTTAAGGATATGTATGAAACTTAAAAACCATACTTTGTATTTTGTATGTTTATTATCTGCGATCCACATTAATACTGAAATGGATGTTTATTATTTAGTTTGTATTTTTTTTTAAGGTAGGATGTGAAGAGAGGCTACTGGTATTTAACTGTACTATTATTATTTTTAAATAGTTAATTTTAATTACAGTTTCTTACTTTCAAAGTGAGAGAGAATGAAGGGGCGGGGGGGGGGAATTAGCATGATAAAAAACACCCTTCAAAATTGTCTTGTCTAAACATTTTCATGTATGCGTTTCCCTTACCCTCCTAGCGTTCGATGTGTGGAACGTGCTGATAACAACATCATTGAAACGACGTTGTTTTCTGATGGAAGCAGGAGCACATTAGGGCTCTTCCGCCCGCCGGATGAAATATTTACAGCCCGCTGCTGCACTCTCAGACACGTCTGACTGCTGTCTGACGTGCAGACCAAAGGGGGAGAGGAGCCGGCTGAAACCAAAGGCACTAAAAATATATTTTTACTTGCGGCCTCCAATGTCAAAACACGTTGGAAAGTATTCAAAAGATTGCAAATACACTTATCTTTCTACTATGACTGAGGCTGTCCTGTGCTTCTCAGTGTTAAGTCGTTGTGCAGGAAGACATTTTCAACTGGTTCACAGTGATGGCCACAACGTGTTTTAAATCAATAGCATAAACTGACATACAGTAACTTCAAAATATAGTAGTCATAAGGCCGTGTTCAATCATAGGATACCCTATCATGCATTGTGTAGAAACTGGTAATGTCAGATTATACCTGCCTTATGTAGTGGGACTTAATGTAATAAATGACTACAGTTCTTTATATTCTATGTTCTTGCAGACTTTTTTTATTAGTCTTAATCATTTGACAAGGAATGCCAAGCATGTTTCTTTTTTTTCTACAAGAGATCTGCAAGGTTTGAACAAAATTTCGAACTAGTCCCAAGTCCTCTCTCTCCTCCTTTGTATCTCCTCCTACACTCGTTTGCTGGCGGAGTACTCTGCCTGGCTGCCCTAGCTCCTCTTTGCCGGAGTGTTCCATGCTGGCAGACACTGTAAAGCCTGCTATTCAAGGACCATCTGAAGGCTCTATCCAGTTTCGACCAAGACTGAGGAATTATCAATGCAAACGGTTTTGCCTATAAAGCATCATTGAACATCATTGACTGGTGCATATGTTCCTGGTGACCTGTGACCTGAAATAGCTAAGCCTACCAGTTTGTTGTAGTGCCATAAAATCTTCCCACTGGCATTTCATCCTCCACTGTAATGTTCTTAAAGAACAGAAAGTTGCACACTCAAGTTTCTCTTTGCTGTGTTTTATTGACCAATATTTTGGCTAGATGCCTTCATCAGGGTGATTCAGTGAGCGAATATAGCTGTTTTAAAGGACTATTTGAACATACTGTACAAGAGTTCTGGTGTATATGTGTATACAACATGTCACATGGTTTTGTCTTCAATCAGTCTAATAAAAGGTCTTTGCTTGCTCACCCAGAAATTTAGATGAAATCTTGGGCAATAAAACACAGCAAGGTGAAACCTCTCCTTGCGATTAAAGATGATTTAATTTTCATGTATATGTTGTTGTACATTTATGTAGTTTTTTTTTCCGGGGATCTGCCCTGTCCGTTTGGAATTGGGACAGGGCGGAATGTTTTCAGAAGACTATTAAGTACCATTTGTTGTGATTTACTCGCAGACCTCACCTGCTGTACATTTCTAAAGGCAGCCTGTGTTTCATTAACAATGCATGTACCGCATCAAGGAAAGTTTTATTCTAATCCCTAGCAAGTATTGGAGGGCTAGTATATACTATACATTCTGTGGTGTATTGTGTTGGGAATTTGGTGATGAAAGTCACTTCAGTGCGCAGCCTTTAAAGGTTATTCAAATTATCCAGAGCCTTTTACCGGGTTTTCTTCTCCGCAAATGAATCTCTTACATTTGCATTCTAATTGGATTACAACTGTCATTCTTAAAATATAATTAGTACAGATTAGTAAAGATTTTTTTTCCCAAACAAAAAGCAGTTACGATAATGAAGTGTTTTTTTTATAAAACGCAAATCCCTCTCTTTGATGCAAGCCACAAGATCAAAAAGTTTTAATTTTGAAGCATTTTTGAGCAACTCCATTGTTGCAGTGGCTATAGAGCCACTGAGGGAAGATTCACATGACTCAGATGGGAATGATAAAAAAAAAATATATATATATATATATATCAACTGGAAATATATCAGTTGGCATTTTTCCATGGTTGAAAAGATAGCAAAGTTCTCTTCCTTCTTGCCAAGAAGATTTCACACACAGAACATGACATTTTGCCATTACTGCTTCTTTATGGATTATTATTTTACAGCATTATCCTAAAATGTGCCGTTTGAACTGACCATTCAGCCTCAGTTCTCTAATAGCATTCAGCTGACTTACATTTCAGAAAACTTGGCTTGCCACTGAACAAGGAAATGGCCGTTAGATCAGCTGATACTAAAGCAATTTGCATTATATTGAATCAAATACAATGTCATTTGATACCAAAATGCGTTGTTGAATTATTTGCTTTTCAAATGATAGTAGGGAATTCATCATTGAAACATATTACTGTGAAATAGCAATAAAGGCTGTGTTTGGTAACATTATCATGTAGAACCTCCATGCAGTTCCACCCAAATTACATCTTTTTCAGCCTGCATATACAATTATTTTTTTACCTCCAAAACCTCCTTGTTTCCCTTTGTGAGCGATGTCAGTTATTTCTGGTGAATTTCTAATTTAGCACAGCTGATTTTTCACTCATTCATTGACCTCCAAGTAATTCTGAATGATGCAAAAGCAGCATGCAGGTAGGTTATGCTAATGACTTGCTACCTAATTGGGTATGAAGTGCATAATTAGGGAAAATGAGTGCTTCCTCCAAATCTCCATTAGAAGACAAAACAAAACATTACTTGTTCTTTAGTTAGAGCTCATACTGTAAGCATGCTTATGCCAGTTACTGCAAATAGTTACTGCAAATAGGTACATGGTATGTGTATTCATATTACAAGCCCACTCAGTAAATTAGGTTGCTATGGAAATAATGTGGATATTAACTAAGTAGCTCAGTGGATCATGGTCATTTTTAACTCTCCACTCTTAACTTTCCTTCATGTGTGTTTTATTCACATATATGAGAGTATGTTTTATAAAGCATGCCCAAAGTGTCAAAAGAGCTCTCCAAAAAGCTGTAATGCTTTCAAACCAATCTGCATCACATTTCAAATAGAAGTTTATTTAAAAGGATAACCAGAGCCCTTGTTAGCCAGTACAATTACAGGTTTATCCATAGTCCAAATCTTATAATTACGCACGTCTGTATGTTAATTCTGCTTTACGAATGCAGCGATATTCCTAAACTGTCCGTCACCTGAATATGACACATTGTATCTTGTTGTAAAGGGTAGGAAACCCTGTACAAGAAGCTTGCCATGTTCAGCACTGAAATGACATAGCAATGCATTTACACAACAATAAGTAGTAGTTCAAGATGGCATTTGATTTGGTATAGTCCCAGCAAACACATAGTTTTCTCGAAAATGGCCGAACGAATTATGAAATAAACTTCACGTTAGTCAAAAAACAGTCTTTTCTTCATAACTAGGTTGGATATATGGTTCTATAAATATTTCTGTATCGAATAATTAGCAAAACAAACTTGTATTTATACCAAACCAGAAATATGTCGGCTGGATGCGGAATGAGCTAAGAAAAAAAAACTGTTCATGCAACTTCTGAATTGTATATTTGTGTTGTTATATTGGAACATGATTTTTTGACTTAGAGAAATGGTATCAAGGACCATTTGAATATGCCTTTTATTATACGAGTCTGTGACAAGGTGATGGTTGTAAACCGTAAGCGTGGCATGGGTGAGCCTGCTGTTTTATTGCCCTGCTTTGCAAATAATTGGCTGATAAACATCTAAACTTCTGTTCTCGCTTGTAGAGTTTTTAACGTCCTGGCATCGCTGTTTTGCGATGATATAAATTATATGAATATGAACGCAACAATAATATGAGACATCGTTGACTCAACCATGAGGGGGAAAAGTGGATAGGGGTAATGTGTTTGCCTCCTGAGCCGTTGTGACTGTGGCAGTTAGCATTAACGCTACTGTGGTAATGACAAATAAATCTAGGAAAAACCTGACAGTAGCTAACTATTCCTTTTTAATATCTTAACTGATGAGTTTATCTCCTTGGTGCTAAGCAGGAAAATTACATTACATTACATTACATTAATGGCATTTTGCAGATGCTCTTATCCAGAGCTACGTACAGTTGATTAGACTAAGCAGGAGCAATGCAGGGTTAAGGGCCTTGCTGAAGGGCCCAACGGCTGTGTGCATCTTATTGTGGCTACACCGGGGATCGAACCACCGACCTAGCGTGTCCCAGTCATGTACCTTAACCACTATGCTACAGGCCGGCAAGATAAATTACTACATACATGCTATTATCATAAAGAAGAATGGAATGCGAAGGACTGAAGATGAACAAGGAAGTAGCATCGGTCCAAAACCTATTTTAAATACATAATTTTCCTTTTGAAAAGCTTTTCATGGGGATTGTTATCATTATCTTTATTAGGAGAGTAATTCTGTATTATAGTGCCATAATTACCATTGTCTTTTCGCTGATTGTAAGCAAAAACCACCAAACATCATAATTTATGGATGCTTATAGATTTATGGATGGGTGCTACATTACCCAACTGTTCATTGAAAGTGTTAACATCACAATAAATACATTAAGTGTGCAGAACTGAGGAAAGGGTGGCAGTTGGGGCAGGGGGCATTTGAATTCCCCCACGCACAGACTGCAGCCCAGAGTCTGTGAATAAAAACAGTGCAGTCACTCTGGGGCCGGACAGGGGGGCAGGGTTCAGTAAGAGGAGCACGTCTGAGAGAGAGAGAGAGAGAGAGAGAGAGAGAGAGAGAGAGAGAGAGAGAGAGAGAGAGAGAGAGAGAGAGAGAGAGAGAGAGAGAGAGAGAGAGAGAGAGAGAGAGAGAGAGAGAGAGAGAGGAGAGAGAGAGAGAGAGAGAGAGAGGAGAGAGAGAGAGAAGGAGAGAGAGAGAGAGAGAAGGAGAGAGAGAGAGAGAGAGAGAGAGAGAGGAGATAGAGAGAGAGAGAGAAGGAGAGGGGGGATGGAGAAAGAGAGAGAAGGAGAGGGGGGATGGAGAAAGATAGGGAGAGAGGGGGGCAGAGAGAGAGGGATAGGGGGGATGGAGAGGGAGAACAGAGAAAGAGAGGGAGAGAGGGCCAGAGAGAGAGGGAGGGGGGGATGGAGAGGGGAAACAGAAAGAGAGGGAGAAAGAAGGAGAGGGAGATGGAGAAAGAGAAGGGGGCAGAGAGAGAGGGAGAGGGGGATGAAGAGGGAACGGAGAAAGAGAGGGAGAGAGAAAGGGAGCAAGAGACAGATAGAGAGAGGAAGGGGAGAGACATAAGGAGCAAGTAACAGATGGAGAGAAAGAGGAAGAGGGGAGAGAGAAGGGAGAGGGGAAGGCAGAGAGAGGAAGCAAGAGAGAGATAGAAGGAGCAAGCAGCAGATGGAGAGTCAGAAAGAGGAAGAGGGGAGAGAGACAGCGAGCGAGAGAGGAAGAGTGATAATGAGAGGGGAGGGCAGATAGAGAGAGGGAGCGGAGGACAGATAGAGAGAAAGAGGAAGAGAGGGGAGAGAGGGAGAGAGGGAGGGAGGGAGACGGAGCGGCGCAGCGTGACACAGGGGCCACACTCCCGCTGCAGCCCTGGGGGAGCAGGCCCTGCTCGCGGCCGGCGCCGGCTCAGCTCACAGCCACTGATGAAGGCGGCAGAACCGCCACACCCCACCCTCCACAGCAGGCGCTTGATAAATTATGTAACATAACACGGGCAAATGAAGCCTCCTAAGACAGGGGCTCCCACCACCCTGTCCTTACAGTGGGAACAGAGCGCGCGCGTTTCACGTTTACCTGCAACGGCTATCGTATTGCTAATATTACTAAGGTACTTAGTTTCCCTGTAATGTAATTAGATCTCACTGGTTTATGTGGGAGTTTATGTGGGACTGCATATTTATTGTACATTTTATTGGGTTAATAGAATTTTATGAATCAAAAAACCTGTTATGTTATCACTCCCCATAACCAGTAATGGATATGGTTATCGGGAGCCAAATGAACATCACCAGAACATGCCTATTTAAGGTGAAATGAATAGAAGAGAATAGAACAGTCAACAGAATTAGAATAGAACAGCCAACAGTATTTATATCTCTTACAATATGAATATTCTGTAATGGCTTATATTTATTGTAGTACTTACCATTATAACAACTCCTTATGTGGGTACAAGAATAAGATATACACATTTCTTAAGAACCCTGCATTTCATCAGTATGTTAGCCTTTAACCCTCCTATTATGTAAAGATTTTATGACCACTTTATATTTGGGTCTAACTGAGCCCAACAGTTTAAATAAACACACAATTTCTGTAATAGAAATATTTTGACACTTTGGTTATCGCCTTCTTATTGCTTCCAAAATGATGAGCCTTTTATTCATAAATATGAAAAATCTGTGAGAAACATCGCATTTTAGAGCCTGAGGTACAGGAAATGAAAGTTTGGCACCTGTATGGGAAAGTGCCCCCAGAATCATCCACAAAGAAATCTGAGATAAAAATAAAAATGGTTGTATATTTGCTTACAGTTTACACAGTTACAGAGCGTCAAAAGAACCCCACACAACACATTTGTATGCAAAGTCGGTACAGGACTTAGCATAGCAGTATGTTTTATTGCATGTTTACCATTTAATCCCACCAAATAAGAAAATTGGAAAAATGATACAGTATCAATATGAAACAAGGTTATCTGATTTTTAAGAAATGTCAACACTAAATGGGGTCAAATTGACCCCAAATATCAGAGATGGTTACATTTTAAAAACACAGTTTAGTGTGGTTTCTGAGGCATCCTTGCTGTTACGTGCATTTGTCTGTAAGTGTTGTTTGGCTTCATTATTTTGCTTGCTTATTTACATCAGAGACAGCACAATTCATGTTTAACACGATAATGACTTAATTTAGCTCTGCAAAAATGTTACTTACACCAGAGAAGAGATGGCAAGTAACACTGAATCACACATTAAAGAGCTATGCAAATTGTGTAAGTCTACATATGACTCAGAGAGACTCAGTGAGATATTTATTTGGGAATATAAAGAGCATTTGAGCATGTAGCATCTTAGTAAGTACAGCATGGTTATCAATGTAATACTTTTTCATCCCTGTGATAGCATTGCTCTTTAATCCTATTCGAATGTGAACCAAAATGTTATTCATACATTTTAAGTGTAGAATCATTTTCTCACGATAATATATGTATTATTATTTATTTTTTTACAAAAGGTACTTCACTAAAGATATGGCCATCGTCTCAGCAAGGTCATGGCAATAAATGCGCATTAGTGGAAATCCTACTGGAAACAAATAAATAAATATAACTGTGGTCTAGATAAACAATAATTACATGACATATCAGCAATGCAAAGTGCATGACTAAACTAATAGAAATTAATAGTTTATTCATGTTTTAGGATTGCATAGATTATGGTGATGAGGGAAATTGTTGATTTTATCAGAAACAAGATACTCATTTTTTCTTGGACTAAACAATAAGAAGTGCCCTTATGAAGGCACTTAGGACAAACTGTATAAATTAAGTCTTTGCACCAAATGAATATTGATATGAAGCAGTATTTGTGGAATGTTACAGTAAATTTAAAATGATAGGAAATGGACTTTAATCATTCGAAGAATATACCTGCAATATCATTATCTTTCACTGAAATGTAAACAAAGCTTTAATGATGTCATATATTTAATGAAGTGTTTGTGAAGAGAACATTATAATTGTTTGCCCAAGTAAAGTCTAAATGTCTCAATTTAACCACAATCCCAAAATCTTAACTAGGTTGTCTTTTTCCTGCGATACCATTACTCAACCACTATTTGCGTTTTGTTTTTTTTGATAAATCACAATTTAGCACAATTTAGCACACATGTATCAGCATATGTGTGAATGACAAACAAAGCCTGATACAATCTTGTGATTTAAAACAACAAAGGGGATGGTCCACTGACCGAGAACCATCAATATTATTGCAACCAAGACCATGAACATTACTGTAGCTGAGACAATCAACACTACTGTAATAGATCCTTTTTCATTTTCCTTATATGTCACCAGCACTGATTTCTCTCCATTTTCCCTGCAACTGGCTAGCACTGGCAGTCCTAAGTGAACATTTTATGTTGGAATCCGATCCGTTTTTCTCACAAAGATAAATTATATTTGTAATGTGTGGACATGTTATTATACTGATATATCACATGGGCCCTTTAAAGACGCCGTGAAATAGCAATAAAATGTAAGACTTTTTATAGTTTTAACCTCTTTAAGTGAGGAGCCTGCTGAGCACGCAGTTTTGCCAAAGCTTAAACTTCCAGCTTTGCTGAAAATATAGAACGAGCTATTTTTATAGATTCCGTTTTATTTTAAAAACCCATACTCGGGCCAATACAGAAATGATTTATCTTTGGGTAATTTAGTGTGTTGTCCTTTTTTTTTTTCCCTGAAAGAAGCTTAGACGTAGACTAAAAGGAAGCAGTTTGAGTGAGTTCATGGAGGGGTCTGTCAGGGGCATATGGTCACCAGGGCACGAGGAGGCACTGCCCCCACCCCCATCAACCACCCCAGGGGTGACAAAGCTCTGGTGTGTGAGTGTATGTGAATGGGTGAATGAGAAGCATCAATTAACAGTTGCGAAGGGTGTTGGATAAAAGCGCTATATAAATGCAGTAAATTTAACAACATCCAGTATTTCAAATCTGTTTCGCCCATGGTTGCAACCTCAATTCTTTCACATTTCTTTCAGACTTCTTTGTTAGATTTTCCCATTTTCCCCCGAATTAAGAATTAAGAAACCCTCATTGCACTGCCTGAATTGCCACTTTACCTATGAGGCGCCGATTTGGTCAAAAGTCTGTCGAGAACAGTGCAGGCTGTCGAGGATAATAAAACGCACAATGGATCGAGGAAACTGCTGCAGCTTGTCATGAGTGGCCTGTCCAGTGCTAACTGGCTTAACATTAGGCCATATTGTATTGCACTTATGTCGGAAAAGAAAGTCAACTGGTTATTGTGAGTGTTACCTCCGTCTAAAACAGTTAGTTTCAAGCCGTTTTCAATCATTAATAAAACGGTGTAAAAGATTGTACCCTCAAATTTGTACATTTTGAATGAAGAAAAACTTGGCAAAGCTGAGCCTGTATTGGGTAGCTACGATTTGGCCAACTAACTCGATATTCTAAACAATATATATATATATATTATATTATATATTATATATATATATATATATATATATATAAAAGTGCATATATATATATAAAAAAGTGCATTTTTTCCACTAGCCGTGTGTACTCCGAAGACCTCCAGGGAACTTAAGTATTGTTTCTGTGTTTTTTGCGTGTGAGCAGTAGGTTATAAGGAAACCTTGTTAGTCCATCAGCAGTTGTAGATTTGTTGTCAAATTACTGCGTTAGTTAGACCAGTGTTTTGCATTTTCTATCATTAGTTAGCAAATCTTGTGTGTTTTTTTCACCAGCCGCCGGCAGTTTCGCTCGGTTCTGTTATTCTGATTAGGTGATCAGAATCAGTTGGATACTTTGGGACGCTGCAATTGTTAGGATAATTTTTAGATCGCTAGTTTGCATTAGTAATTAGCAGTTTATATAGGCGTGCTCAGAGCGATGCTCCCTCCCATTTTGGAATGATATGTTGCGTCAGCACCCCCATCACGGTCTGCTCTCTCCCCTTCAGAACGCGCTTCCAGCGACGTGGCCCACCACGACGACGGAACCCCACCAACCTCTGCTACCCCTCACTGACCCCCTGTGACAACTTCACAGTTGCAGGGGGGCTATGGAACTGTCAGTCTGCCACACGGAAGGCTGACTTCATTACTGGTTATGCCTCCCTCCTGTCCCTACAGTTCCTTGCCCTCACCGAGACCTGGATTACACCAGAGAACACTGCCACCCCCGCTGCCCTCTCATCCTCCTCTCTCCTTCTCACTACACCCCCCGGCCCTCTGGCCGTGGAGGTGGCACTGGCTTGCTGATCTCCCCTTTGTGGAAATTCTCTGCGTTTTCCCTCACTGACCTATCCCTATCCACATTTGAATGCCACGCTGTCTCAATTACTACCCTGTTAAACTTTATATTGTCGTTGTTTATCGTCCACCAGGTGCCCTGGGGAAGTTTCCTTGATGAGCTTGACACTCTACTCAGCTTATTCCCTGAGGATGGCACCCCACTTATCCTCCTGGAGATTTCAACATCCACCTGGAAGCCTCCCAGTCAGCTGCCTTCTTACCACTACTTCACTCCTTTGACCTCTCTCTGCAGCTCTCTCCCCCAACTCACAAGGCTGGAAACCTTCTTGACCTGATCTTTCTGAGGAACTGCTCCTCTTCTAACCCCACTGTTACCCCTTTACACAAGTCCGATCACCACTTCATTTCCTTCTCCATCCCCCTAGCTGCTCTACCTCCCTCCCTTCTCTCACCCTCACTGTTTTTGTCCGATGTAACCTCCGCTCTCTATCACCCTCCTCCCTTGCCCCCAGAGTCACCGCTTCCCTCCCTCCTCTTGAATCCTTCTCCAAACTACCCACTGATTCCGCATCTTCCGTGCTGCTTTCCTCTCTCTCCTCAGCCCTTGACTCTCTCTGTCCTCTTGTCTCCTGGCCTGCCCGATCCTCCCCTCCCAGCCTATGGGTTTCTGACCTTCTACGTTCCTGCCTCCATTTCTGTGTCTGCCCCCTGTTTCTCCTCTTTCTGTCCCCTTACAGATGCTGATGTGTCTCAGCTCCTGCTCTCCCACCGCCCGACAACTTGTGCCCTGGACCCCATCCCCTCAAACCTCTTTCAGGCAATCACGCCTGACATCCTCCCGTTTGTCACCTCCCTTGTTAACTCCTCTCTGTCCTCTGGCTGCTTTCCCTCATCATTCAAGAGGGTCTACATCACCCCGCTCCTAAAGAAACCTGCTCTTGACCCCTCCTGCATTCAAAACTACCGTCCGGTATCTCTCCTTCCTTTTCTATTCAAATCCATTGAATGAGCCGCCTCCAACCAACTCTCTTCCTTCCTCTCTCAGAATAACCTGCTGGACCCCCACCAGTCCGGCTTCAGACCTGGCCACTCAACGGAGACTGCACTCCTCTCTGTCAACGAGTCCCTTCAGGCTGCACGAGCAACCTCTCTCTCCTCTGTCCTGATCCTTCTTGACCTCTCTGCGGTGTTCGACACGGTCAACCACTCCATCCTCTTAGCCTCCCTGGATCCAATCTTATCTCTCTGGCCAGTCCTCCCAGGTGTCCTGGGTTGGAGGAGTGTCAACCCCTCGCCCCCTTGTTACAGGAGTCCCCCAGGGCTCAGTCCTCGGACCCCTCCTCTTCTCCATCTACACGAGATCCCTTGGCCCCGTTATCTCTGCTCATGGCATCTACTATCATTGTTATGCCGATGACACCCAACTCTTTCTCTCCTTCCCCCTATCAGACACACAGGTCTCTACCCGTATCTCCACCTGCCTGAGAGACATCCAGAGCTGGATGGGCAACCACCATCTAAAGCTCAACCCAGATAAGACGGAGGTGATCTTCATCCCTGCTTTAACCTCTCCTTCTCTGATTTCTCCATCTCACTAGGGGATACCACTGTGACCTCATCCCCTAGTGCAAGAAACCTTGGAGTGGTGATGGACAACAGGCTATCCTTCTCCAAGAACATCGCTACGGTGACCCGGGCGTGCAGGTTCTTCCTGTACAACAGCCGGAGAATCCGACCCTTTCTTACCACCTACTCCACTCAGCTCCTTGTTCAAGCAATGGTCCTGTCCCGCCTGGACTATTGCAATTCTCTGCTGGCTGGCCTTCCAGCATCTGCCATCAGACCCCTACAACTCATCCAGAATGCTGCAGCCCGTCTGGTATTCAATGTTCCCAGACATTCACATGTCACCCCCCTGCTCAGCAACCTCCACTGGCTGCCTGTTATGGCTCGCATCAAATTTAAAACTTTGGTGCTCGCATACCAGGCAGTTAAAGGATCAGCCCCTGTGTATATTCAATCCCTTATCAAGACCTATACACCAACATGACCCCTCCGTTCTGCCACTTCGTGCCGTCTGGCGCCTCCCCCTCCCCCTGCACTTCACGCTCACGACTGCTGTCTGTCCTGGTCCCACGGTGGTGGAATGACCTCCCGGTGAATGTCAGAACGGCAGAGTCTCTGACCTCCTTCAAGCGCAGACTGAAGACCCATCTCTTCAGGCTACACCTTTCCCTCCCCAACTCACAATCACTGTGATTAGCCTTAGACCGTAATGGCACTTATGTATAGATATCGTTACTTGTATAGGTATTGTTGTTTTTATTGGCTGTTGTATTCTAGCTGCCAACAGTGGTATGCTAGTTTGAATGTTGATTGTACTCTTCAAGGGTTCTGAATTTCTGCATGTTTACACTAGGACTCGGAACTGTACTGTCCTCTCAGGTCTACTTTTGCACTTGTTCTTGTGATTGATTTGCACTTTGTTGTACGTTGCTCTGGATAAGAGCGTCTGCTAAATGCCACGTAATGTAATGTAATATATATATATATATATATATATATATATATATATCCTGAGTTTGCTTTAATGTAGTTCCGAAAGGTAGCTAGCTGGCTAACTCCTTAATCCTGCTTCGTGTACTCACCCCTTGGTGTAAATGAAAAATAATAAACAATGGTGGAGCTTGTAACATACTGTAATGTTAGCTCTGTGAAGCTGGCAATTGTTGCAGGCAACAATCGGAGACTTCCAGTTGCAGTTAAAAAAATAAATATAAAAATCTGAACTGCAATTTTGTAGTTTATCTTTATTTAATTGAGATAGTTGGTTATAATTGTGAGAGTATACGATTGTACACTCATTGCTGTGAAACCTATTTGGCAGCAACTGTGTGACTCGAGAATGCATTACTATACACTGTCAGTTGCCTACTGACTCATTTGCATAGCTGATTACTCAAAAACTATAAAGTGTTACCGAATGAAAGGGGGCGCACATTTAATCTATAGACCAATATCTCTCACATTGTTCCGAGCAATTGAGCCGGTCGTCAAACTAGCCTATGGCAATGTATTGTACACTATTATACATATGCATTTTGCTCGTGCGCAGAAGCAGTTTTTTGGCAACATGCCACAGGCCCCTCGTGACTTACTCCTCGATAGGCTGCGGCAGTTCACCTCGATCCATTGCGGAAGTTATCCTCGACAGCCCCTGCAGTGTTATCACCAGACTTTTGACAGAATCGGCGCCTCATAGGTAAAGTGGTAATTCAAGCAGTGTAACTAGGGTTTCTTAATTCTTAATTTGGGGAAAAATTTTGAAATTTAACAAAGAAGTCACAGCCATGGGCGAAATAGATAAGAAATACTGAATAATGGTTAATGGGCTGCATTTATATAACGCTTTGCCCTTTGTAATTGATAATTGACGTCTCTCTTTCACCCATTCACACACACTCACACACCAACGGCGAAAGGCTGCCATTCACGGTGCCAATCAGCTTGTCGGGAGCAATTGAGGGTTAGGTGTGCTCAGAGACACACCCAGGGCAGGGGATCGAACCGGCACACCTCCGACTGCCAGACGACCGCTCTTACCTCCAGAGCTAATGTCACCCCCCGTGGGGTGGTTGATGGGGGTGGGGGTAGTGCCTCCCCTTGATCCATTGCACAGGTTATTATCCTCGACAACTGTGCGGTGCTGTTCTAGAAAGACTTTTGACCTAATCTCATATTTACCAACACTATACAGTATATGAGCTATACATTCAGACTACATTCGGCCCGATGAGACGAGCACGCAGAGACCGTGACCCTCCCTCCCTGGAGCCCCTCTTTGACCTATGGGGCGGCTGGTCATAGTGAATGTAGGCAGCTCAAACTGCACACTGAATACTCGTGGTGGCCGCACTGCACCCACGTTCCACAGAGGGCATCAGAAATCCACCAGAGATCTACTTATAAATAGCAGCTACATTTGTTCAAATTGGGTAAAAGAAAATGGGTGCAGTGTTACGGTACATTTAGCTTGGGTGTGCGGAAGCTTCTGGAAACTGTGAAATGATACTGTCAGAAAGGTAATGGAGCCTTTCAGGTTCCACTCTCCTTCCCCCATTATATATATATTTATATATATATATATAAATATATAAATATATATCATTGAAGACCTAACCAGCAGTAACATGTTGTCTCCAGTTCAGTACTTTCTCCATTTTGTAGGGAAACATTGTTAACACTGCCTCCCAAATTGTAAAGACCCTTAGATACATTTTCGCTACCTGCCCAAATACAGTGCTGTTGACTCACACCTGAGGAGGCTTCAAATGAAGAATCTTTGTATTGTCATGGACATATTCCAACCACACGCCAGAACTTTAACCCCAGTCGTTCATCTCTTTGTCAAAGCTATTTGCTCTCTTTTTTTAATTAATAATTTTCAAAAATGTGGGCTTAAGTTTGAATCCCAGCATCTCTTTGAAAAACAAATTACGCAATCCTATATTCAAATCCTATTAGAAATGACATAACTGTGAAAGTTGTAAGTCTGTCATGATAATGTTTTTCAGTTGCGCAATTGTGTCTAGAACTATGGGAAATAATATAGAGCAGGGAGATGGAAGGGTGAACAAATATACTTATAATGTTATATAACATTTCCAATTGCAATGTTTTACTTTGTCAAAGATTTCACTCAATGCTTTCACTTGATAAGGTGCCAATTCTTGGCTTGGAGTGGATTACTGTTTTGTAATTTATGCAACTTTTCTGTTTGAATAAGAAAGTCTTATTTCCAGCTTCATTAATGCCCCAGGGAAGTTATATGACTTATTTTAAACATTTACCCATGTTGTGCAATGCCCTGATTGCCATAGAGTTCATCAGAGAGTTAGTTGATGAGTTGACTGTAGTGTCTTCATTAGCTGTTTCCAATCAGTGGGCAGAAAAAGTGTACTCAAATGCAAATACAGTGTGAAAAAGGTTGGGCACCCCTGGTCAAATTGAATGTTTTGTTGAATCTCTAAATGAAAGGACTTTAACACAACCCCTACGAGTTACAAAGTACTCTGACCCTTATCTTGTGGTGCTGTGCTCAACAACAATGGCCTCCTCTATGCAGGAGACTGAGGAGTTGAAAATAAAGATAATAAAATTTTACTAAGCATAGGGAAGGCTATAAGAAAATTTATAAATGATTCCAGTTTGGACAATCCACTGTCAGAAACATCATTAAGAAACGAAAGCTGCTGTAAGCAGGAAAGATCTGGAAGGCCAAGGACAGCTCTGATAGAACTGCTTGTAGAATGGCCAGGTATGCAAAGCAAAACCCGCATACCACTGCAGCAGTTCTACAGAAAGGTTTAGCTGACCAATCCACTGTGCAGTGCTGCCCAAACAAAAATGATCTGCATTGAATAATCGTCAGGAGGAAACCTTCCCTGCAATCTCATAGCAAATATATATACATTTTTAAAAATATATACATTTTAAGTATACAACACAACACTTAGATAAGCCAGAGACTTTTTTGAACAATGTTCTGTGGCCTGTGAAACTAAAATCGAACTCTTTGGCGACAACCACCACACTGTAGACACATTTGGAGAAAGAACAGGGGAAGCATTTGAAGAGCAGAACACCGTGCCAACCATTAAGCATGGGGGTGGATCTATTATACTTTGGGGTTGTCTGACAGACAGCTCATGGTACAAGAAATATTGTGTGGGAGGAAAGAAGGATGGATTCAACTAAATATCAAGAAATCCAAGAGGCTACTGTCCCAGAGTCAATGAATAAATTGAAGGTGGAAAGTGGTTATATATTTCAACAAGACAATGAATGATCCAAAACATACCTCAAAATCAGCGATGAAGCACTTATGGGAATGAAAGATTAAGGCCTTGGAATGGACTTCGGTCTCCAGACTTGGATATTATTGAAAATCTGTTGAGATGTCAAACATGCAGTGCATGCAAAAAAGACTAATGAACATTTCTCTACTAGAATGGTACTGCAAGGAAAAAAATTCTAAAGCAAGAATTGGAAGACTGTTAGCTGGCAACAGGAAATGTTTGGGAGCTCTGATTTCTGCTGAAAGGGGTGACAGGATGCCTAAACTTATTTGCCACATTTACTTTTCTTTTTTTCAATCTGTTCAGCAAATAGAAAGTAGTCTTGTACACACCATTGGATGTTATTCCGATATGCACAAATAATAAACTTTCCTGCTATCCACATAAAATTGGAGGCAGATTAAGTATTTGTAGTATGTGACCTGAATATTCGGTAACCTATAAAGATTGTGTTAGTCCAACAGCACTTCTGCTATGCTTTTAGTCCAAGCCCAATCCTGAAGGCAATGTTCCCCCCTTTTACGTCATCTCTCCTCCATCCGTCCAATAATGCATCAGAAGGCATTTACTTTTCCCCCATCTCAAAACGCTCTCCGCGGGAAAAGCTCGCCAACCAACAGATTTAGTTGTACGGCGAATTCATGTGATGGGGCAGCGATTGATGTCACGCTGAAAGGTTGTCCAGCATAAAATCTTCATGCGAGTCCATTTGCTGCAAAAACAGCACTCTGAAACGGCTGGTGTGGAATCAGAAGGACGTAGCGTTAAGAGGCCTGTTTGTAAAAACAGCCCTGTCACGGTGACGCGACGCGGTGCACTCGAAACGCGAGGCGCCGTCGGTCTCTGACAACTCGCGGTGACGCTGGCGACAGCGCACCAGGAGAGTAGGTTAATATTTAAAAACCTCGGAGGCTGAATCCCACTACAGATGAAGACTACCGTTCAGCTTCCCACCGGTTTGTTTAACGCGCCGAATCAGAGCCCCTCTCCACTTGACCTTATCAGGCTCTTGTTGAAGAGATTGCCAATGTCTGTACGTGGCAGGAATGTCATCCCCCTAGTGGTCAGTCTTCATTAATTGGTGGCACAGTGGAACAGTGGAGCACTGTTGTCTCACAACAAGAAGGTCCTGGGTTCGAGCCCTGCCCGGGCCTTTCTGTGTGGGGTTTGCATGTTCTCCCCGTGTCTTGGGTTTCCTCCGGGTACTCCGGTTTCCTCCCACAGTCCAACGACATGCAGGTTACAGACTACAGATGAAAATGAGCTCATTAGCTAACTCTGGCACATTTACATTGATGCAGAAACTGAAAATGTTGATTAATGTGCACTGTCCCTGGTAAATAAATAAAACATAAATAAAGTTCCCAAAACATTTCACCGCATACCAGCTCAGTGCCAATGATGATCAGAACTCATATCTTCTGCCAGAATACACCAAAAAATGATAATCAGGCTCGATGCGGTGCTCAATGCGGTGCTCGATGCGGGGCTCGATGCGGTGCTCGATGCGGGGCTCGATGCGGTGCTCGATGCGGTGCGGTGCGGGGCTCGATGCGGTGAGGTGCTCGATGCGGTGCTCGATGCGGGGCTCGATGCGGTGCTCGATGCGGGGCTCGATGCGGGGCTCGATGCGGTGCTCAATGCGGGGCTCGATGCGGGGCTCGATGCGGTGCTCGATGCGGGGCTCGATGCGGTGCTCAATGCGGGGCTCGATGCGGTGCTCAATGCGGGGCTCGATGCGGTGCGGGGCTCGATGCGGTGCGGGGCTCGATGCGGTGCTCAATGCGGTGCTCGATGCGGTGCTCGATGCGGTGCGGTGCGGGGCTCGATGCGGTGAGGTGCTCGATGCGGTGCTCGATGCGGGGCTCGATGCGGTGCGGTGCGGGGCTCGATGCGGTGCTCGATGCGGTGAGGTGCTCGATGCGGTGAGGTGCTCGATGTGGTGCGGTGCTCGATGCGGTGCTCGATGCGGTGCGGTGCGGGGCTCGATGCGGTGAGGTGCTCGATGTGGTGCGGTGCTCGATGCGGTGCTCAATGCGGTGCTCGATGCGGTGCTCGATGCGGTGCGGTGAGGTGCTCGATGCGGTGAGGTGCTCGATGCGGTGCTCAATGCGGTGCTCGATGCGGTGCTCGATGCGGTGCGGTGAGGTGCTCGATGCGGTGAGGTGCTCGATGCGGTGAGGTGCTCGATGCGGTGAGGTGCTCGATGCGGTGAGGTGCTCGATGTGGTGCGGTGCTCGATGCGGTGCTCGATGCGGTGCTCGATGCGGTGCGGTGCGGGGCTCGATGCGGTGAGGTGCTCGATGCGGTGCGGTGCGGGGCTCGATGCGGTGCTCGATGCGGGGCTCGATGCGGGGCTCGATGCGGTGCTCGATGCGGTGCGGTGCGGGGCTCGATGCGGTGAGGTGCTCGATGCGGTGAGGTGCTCGATGCGGTGAGGTGCTCGATGCGGTGAGGTGCTCGATGCGGTGAGGTGCTCGATGCGGTGCGGGGCTCGATGCGGTGCTCGATGCGGTGCGGTGCTCGATGCGGTGAGGTGCTCGATGCGGTGCTCGATGCGGTGCGGTGCGGGGCTCGATGCGGTGCTCGATGCGGTGCGGTGCGGGGCTCGATGCGGTGCTCAATGCGGGGCTCGATGCGGTGCTCGATGCGGGGCTCGATGCGGGGCTCGATGCGGTGCTCAATGCGGGGCTCGATGCGGGGCTCGATGCGGTGCTCGATGCGGGGCTCGATGCGGTGCTCAATGCGGGGCTCGATGCGGTGCTCAATGCGGGGCTCGATGCGGTGCGGGGCTCGATGCGGTGCTCGATGCGGTGCTCGATGCGGTGCGGTGCGGGGCTCGATGCGGTGAGGTGCTCGATGCGGTGCTCAATGCGGTGCTCGATGCGGTGCGGTGCGGGGCTCGATGCGGTGCTCGATGCGGTGCGGTGAGGTGCTCGATGCGGTGAGGTGCTCGATGCGGTGAGGTGCTCGATGCGGTGAGGTGCTCGATGCGGTGAGGTGCTCGATGTGGTGCGGTGCTCGATGCGGTGCTCGATGCGGGGCTCGATGCGGTGCGGTGCGGGGCTCGATGCGGTGAGGTGCTCGATGCGGTGAGGTGCTCGATGCGGTGCGGGGCTCGATGCGGTGCTCGATGCGGTGCGGTGCTCGATGCGGTGAGGTGCTCGATGTGGTGCTCGATGCGGGGCTCGATGCGGTGCTCGATGCGGTGCGGTGCGGGGCTCGATGCGGGGCTCGATGCGGGGCTCGATGCGGTGCTCGATGCGGTGCGGTGCTCGATGCGGTGCTCGATGCGGTGCGGTGCGGGGCTCGATGCGGTGCTCAATGCGGGGCTCGATGCGGGGCTCGATGCGGTGCTCGATGCGGTGCGGGGCTCGATGCGGTGCTCGATGCGGTGCGGTGCGGGGCTCGATGCGGTGCTCAATGCGGGGCTCGATGCGGGGCTCGATGCGGTGCTCGATGCGGTGCGGTGCGGGGCTCGATGCGGGGCTCGATGCGGTGCGGTGCGGGGCTCGATGCGGTGCTCGATGCGGTGCTCGATGCGGTGCGGTGCGGGGCTCGATGCGGTGCTCAATGCGGGGCTCGATGCGGGGCTCGATGCGGTGCTCGATGCGGTGCGGTGCGGGGCTCGATGCGGTGCTCAATGCGGGGCTCAATGCGGGGCTCGATGCGGTGCGGGGCTCGATGCGGTGCTCGATGCGGTGCTCGATGCGGTGCTCGATGCGGTGCGGTGCGGGGCTCGATGCGGTGCTCAATGCGGGGCTCGATGCGGGGCTCGATGCGGGGCTCGATGCGGGGCTCGATGCGGTGCTCGATGCGGTGCGGTGCGGGGCTCGATGCGGTGCTCAATGCGGGGCTCGATGCGGTGCTCAATGCGGGGCTCGATGCGGTGCGGGGCTCGATGCGGTGCTCAATGCGGTGCTCGATGCGGTGCTCGATGCGGTGCGGTGCGGGGCTCGATGCGGTGTGGTGCTCGATGCGGTGCGGGGCTCGATGTGGTGCTCGATGCGGGGCTCGATGCGGTGCGGTGCGGGGCTCGATGCGGTGCTCGATGTGGTGCGGTGCTCGATGCGGTGCTCGATGCGGTGCGGTGCGGGGCTCGATGCGGTGCGGGGCTCGATGCGGTGAGGTGCTCGATGCGGTGAGGTGCTCGATGCGGTGAGGTGCTCGATGTGGTGCGGTGCTCGATGCGGTGCTCGATGCGGTGCTCGATGCGGTGCTCGATGCGGTGCGGTGCTCGATGCGGGGCTCGATGCGGTGCGGTGCGGGGCTCGATGCGGTGCTCGATGCGGGGCTCGATGCGGGGCTCGATGCGGTGCTCGATGCGATGCGGGGCTCGATGCGGTGCGGTGCGGTGCTCGATGCGGTG
Organism: Conger conger; assembly: GCF_963514075.1. NCBI lineage: Eukaryota > Metazoa > Chordata > Actinopteri > Anguilliformes > Congridae > Conger > Conger conger. Next base: position 40,329,293 of record NC_083773.1, read on the forward strand.
CGGTGCGGGGCTCGATGCGGTGCGGTGCGGGGCTCGATGCGGGGCTCGATGCGGTGCTCGCTGCGGGGCTCGATGCGGTGCTCGATGCGATGCGGGGCTCGATGCGGTGTGGTGCTCGATGCGGTGCGGGGCTCGATGCGGTGCGGGGCTCGATGCGAACGCCACGACGGGTCGGCCTCGGCCAGCAGCCGCGCGCCGGAGCTCTCCGCACCTTTTCCCGCCCAAACCCACAAGAATAACCGCCGTTTTCTGGGGTTTGTGGGGGATTTTCGCTTCCACCAGAGGACGGTTCCAGGTGACTTTTCCCTTGACCCCCCCCTCCCCCCGCCAAACACTTTTCTAAAGACGCTCATTTGAAAGATCGCCGTTTTGTCTCATTAGAGAACCGCCCCGAACGGACCCCCTCTTTGACACGACGCTGAGAAAAGAAAGCGATGCATTCATTCATGCAATTCCTTCATTTGAAGACGCGTCTCCCGCCCTGTTCATCCCATTCCCTTTCATGTTGCTTGAAACGCATGGAGGACACTTCTACTGCATTATTTCCAATTCCCACTTTCACTAAACCCGGCATGAAAGTGTAAAAAAAAACACACACACACACACACATCAGCAAGGCGGATACCAGTAATGAATTCAGGGTAACACTTAAATCCATTTCTCCCGCAGGGCAGAAGCAACCTATAATGACCCTTAGCTGCCATAATATGCAGCTGTGCGTTTTCTGACAGGTTTCACACGGTATATATCCGGTCTGTATCTTCCTATCTGGTGGAGATCAGCTCAGATGTTCTGCAGTGCCTCAGGTGCACTGGTGGCCGCTTTGGCCTTCATCCTTTATTCAGCTCCGTCGCACTCTTCCTCTCTCTGGCCGTCCGCTTCCTCTCCCCACACACAACAGGGGAAACACAACACATTTCACACTTCAAATATCTCATAGCACAATGGCTATTCAGCCCAGCAATGCTCAGCTTTCCCCACCACTAAAGCCTGCCTACTGCTTAGTTTGCCTTAAAGCTAATCGTATCTAGCACCGTATCAAGCTGGCCTGGAAAACCCCCAGTTTCCCCCTCTGCGATAACACTCTCGTTTTACCACGTTAAGCCAACGGTGAAAATTATTTAAATGCCTGGTAAAACCCCCTCAGACATAGCCCCCTCCTTTCCCTTCCACAACCCATCCTTCTCAACGCACAGGTTCTGTCTGTCAGCGGGAGGGGGGGGGGGGGAGGGAATTATGAATTAAATCCAACTCGTCGTGTGATATTCACATAAGCACCTGCACAGGACCCCCTCCTGCTTTGTTGTCGTTGATGCCTTTTCGCATTATAAGGCATTACATCATCTCTCTCTCAGCTGAAGCCATTAACATACAAAGCACCCCGATCCTCTCTTCCTGCTATCAAATAGTGCTGCGACTCCAATATCTTACAATGACTGGTGGGAGTAGTAGAACGTCTCCCACGGAGAGTAATGGGAAAGGAAAGTAAACAGCCAACAGTTCTCTGCCAAGTCATTTTTCAGGAGCGTTTAAAAGGCTGGGGCTCGGCTGGGAAGAGCTCCCGTCAACCGGGATTTAATCAGCAGAACAAGAAACGACGAGACGGAACAGAGACAAATGCTCCGTTTTACCATGATCTGAGGTAAAACAAGCCGCATCTTCCTCGCACTCCCTCAGCAACTTTTTTTTTTCTCCCCCGCTCCCGTCTTTCTGGGGATTAATTAGATCCGCTGTCCAAAAAAAAAAAAAAAAAAAAAAAAACCAGGAGAAAATGGTGCAATATGAATTACAATCATTTTTACAGAGTGCCTCTCATTTATCTTGTTTCAAAAAGGCAGCCGGTCCTGAATAAGGTCTGCCCCCCCCTTCAAAACTCCCCCCCCACTCCCTACACTCACAGCCCTGCCACCCGCCGGCAGACAGTGTATACACGCACACGCACACACACGCACACACACGCGCGCCCATATAACACGCACGCAGGCTTTATCTAATATCTCCGAGCTGCATTATTCATGGAAGGTTCTGGTAGATTTATTTAAGATAACAGCTGGATGATGGCCGCATGATTCAAAGGGCCATTAACAATCAGTATTTACTCGCAATCACCTGGAACATCTGTGTGAAACAACCTCGGAGCTGGGAGGGGGGGTCGGGTGATGGAAGGCGATGATTCTATCCTGTTCCCGCATTAAAACGCTCTCCTAAATTCACACCTAATTTTCGAGGCAAAAGCAGGATGTCCTTAATTGAATCTGTGGGTAGGATTAGCCATTCATCTGACCGACTGCCGGTCCTTCTGTTCAGGAGTCGGGGCGTATGGTGTGACTGTGGCATTGTTCGAGAGATTACCGATGTCTGTCATCCCCCTAGCGGTCAGTCTTCATTAGACATGGTGTTACCCCCCCCCCCCCAAAAGTTCCCTGAATATTTCACCACGTGCCAGCTCAGTGCCGATGATGATCAAACTCAATCTCCTGCCAGCATACACACATAAGGATATTATCGCAATCTAGTAGCAAAGCACTTTATGTTATGGAACCTAGCCATACCCTTGGATAAGCAACTAGCAACATTCAAGAAAGAAGCTGGCAATAAAATCAACCCTCCGTAAACCTCTGAAGAGTGATGTTTATGAGGACGAAGCTCGTACTACCCCAGACAACGACATATAAAACGCCTGTATTGCAATGGCCCATTTCCTCATGCAAAACAGAGACTTCCTCTTGTTTAGGAATGAATATTCAGACAAGAAGAGATTTTATTTTAAAACCCCTCCTCGACAGAGTGCCCCTCGATTATTTTTCCCAAAGCTGTCTCTAGATATTTTACTGGAAAATGGATACATCTTGCATGGCTTTGATTTTATTGCAATGCAGTGAAATTGTTACGAGTGCTTTAAAATATCAGCGGACAAAGCTGTCTCTAAAATGCGGCTTCTATAAACTCCAGAGAAGACAAAATATTAACATTCATACATAAACATGTCAGCCAATATCAGCTTTGTTTTTGGCATATTATTTCATCATCTAACCCAGTTGGATGGCAAAGAGATGAACAGCATTATGCATAACATCCCCTCAACATGTGCAGTATACACTCAGTGACCACTTTATTAGGTAGACCAGTACACCAGCTTGTTAATGCAAATATTTAATCAGCCAATTAAGTGGCAGCCAGTAAATGCATAAAAGCGTAGACATAATCAAGAGGTTGAGTTGTTTTTCAGACCAAATGTCACAATAGGGAAGAAATGGGATCTAAGTGACATTCACCGTGGAATGATTGTTGGTGCCAGACAGGATGGTTGCTGATCTCCTGGGTTTTCAGGCAGAACAGTCCATAGGGTTTGCAGACAATGGAGCGAAAAACATATGCATATACAGTAGCAGAAGTCCAATATGTGTGAAAAATAAGGCTAATAAATAACTCATAAAGTACACTGAGTGTATATCAACACTTACTCACAGCTTAAATTGGATACAGACTGAATTTGTCACAGCTTAATGAATGATTTTGACACCCTTAAATTGTACTAAAAACATTCTTGTCACATCTGAAAAATTGTATATTTCTTGATTAAAATTACATCTATTACACGATACATTGAAAATGTATACAGATACAGGTATGAAAATGACCCCAAAAAAATGATATAAATATTATATTTTTTATATATTATTACATCTCCTTCACATGGATTAGCAAACAATATCATGACCATGCTGAAACATAAGATATGTTTGATATAATGATAACAAGAACAGATCAAGCAACCCATACAGTATTGGGTAGTTATTTTGAGAGTAGCTGGCACCCCTACAAAATAACAGCTTTCTATTTCATCCTGAGTGTTACAACTTAATGACCAAATATAACGGCTATGTTTTCCCTGTGTTTAACCTACCATTGCATGTCGCCTGTGACTGGAGGTTTTTTTGTGTCGAAAGTCTGAACTAGACTCATAAAATGGCTGAAAGTAAAAAGTACAGATCATTACCTGCTGAACTGTTTTTGGGGGGCTTTATTTACAGGAAATAACACCGGCAAGCAATAAAATCACTTTCTAAAGTTGTACTTTCAGCAAGAATTGTTAAGCCTCCAAGACAAAAAGAACACTATCCCACTAAAGCGAAACAGAAAAAAAAAATGCAACCTTTATTTTCTTTCAAGAATCACATCGCAATAACCCAGCAGCAAGGAGCAGATCAATCCCTCGTGGCAACTGCTTCATTGAATCTTCTCCCCAATAAGTTTGCCCCCTCCGAGTGCGAAATTCAGCAGTAATAATATTTAGACAGGAGTGTTATCGAGCTAAGAACAAAGCAAGATTGATCCAGGACAGATGAAACACAACACTTTTCCATGCATCAGTGGGCTTCATTTCTCCGTATTGACATTTTATCTAGCGTCTCCCACATCGCTTCGGGATGCACCGGAGAGAGGAGAAATATGTCTCCATTAACAAATGAGTTGCATGAGGGCCATCTACACTTTCTTCAAAGCTGGCTACTTTGCAAAAAAAAATTAATCTGAACCCAAATCTATCTTTTCTTCCAGACACCTAAAGAGACATCAAACGTGGTTTTAAGGTGGCATCAAAGATTCTTCGTCTCCTTTTCGTTTAGCGGCCTAAATTTCATTAACTTGGGCGGCAATCTACCGCTGGCAAATTGCGTTTTAATTAGCAAAGTAACCATGGTGCAGGGTTTTGACAGCGTGCTCCTTTGTACAGTTAGACATTTGATTAGCATCAAATGAAACCAGTCCAGGAAGCGGAATGAAAATTGGAAACTCCAAAGGCAGCCTGTCAGGAGAGTAACATAAAGGTCAATGCTCTTACCTCAGGGACGTGCCTTAAAGATTTAATTTCAGGTCATAGATCATCTAGACCAGGGGTCACCAACCCCGTTCCTGGAGATCTACCGTCCTGAAGGTTTTCACCCCAACCCTAACAAAGCACACCTCATTCAACAGCTAGAGCAGGGCTGCCCAACCCTGTTCCTGGAGCTCTACCCTCCTGTGGGTTTTCACTCCAACCTGAAGTTGGCACACCTGATTCTACCAATTAGGAGATTAATGAGATCTGAAGCTGTTGAATGAGGTGTGCTTTGTGAAAACCTATAGGACGGCAGATATCCAGGAAGAGGATTGATGACCACTGAGCTAGAGTTTATTGCATTGCCAGTACCTTTCTTTCTACCAGTAATATGCCAGGCAGGCACCTGCTGGTTATCAGATTAGGAGGAATGTTGATTACAAATAATTGCAATTTACACCTTAATAATAATTTCCATGACTGTGTTAAGGTTGCATTCTCATCTACATACATCTAACAATCAGAAAACTAAGCGCCAGATACCCTTTACATAATGTAGTTCTATCCTAGCAACCAATCATTTGCATTATCCTAAATGTAAATTCCACAACGGCAGTCATTTTAGCGTTCCCTGAGAAGAAAAGAATCAGAAAACACGGAGTAGAATGTGTGTTACATGCCTTTATTAATTTCCCCAGGGCTTTCCCAGACCCGATTCAGGGGTGGAGGAGCCAAATTGGTCCCGTAAGATCATTTCACTGTACAGGGATATTAATTAGCCAAGCAAATATTCCTTTTATGTGAAGATGTAGGGACAATGTTTTCCCCAACCCGACGGACCAGAGAGGAATTATTCACTTGTGTTCCAATTCAATTGTGGGACTTCAGTAGGACGCCAACCTGATACAGTTACATGTGGGTAGTCTTATCGCTTTCGTATTAATATATAGATAAGATGTACAGAACAGTGAGTTCCATAATATTTGGGACATATTTTCTATTGATTTGGCTTGGTACTCCACACTTTTAAATACAATATGCATCTATTAGGGAGATATTACGAGATAATGTGGGACATTAGGAAGTATTTTTTCACACAGCGAGTGGTCAATGTGTGGAATAGCTTGCCAGTACATGTAGTGGAGGCAGAAACACTGGGGGTTTTCAAGACCAGGCTTGATACTATTTTGCTTTTAGGTAAACTAGGCAGTAGGTAGACTTATTGGTAGGAAAAGGTGAGCATTGCTGGGCTGAATGGTCTGTTCTCACCATTACCTTATGTTATGTTGTGTAAAACAATGTACACATTGAAAAATGGCAGATTCTGTTTTTTTAAAAGGGTATTTTGATACATTTTGGTTTTGCATTGTGGATAAATAGTTCCCCATTTCAGGGCACCATACTCTAGTTTTTGGTGATAATGGCTTCAGAGTTCAGAGGTGTTTCTGATTTGTCATGTATGTTCAGTAGCTTCTAGTGCAGGAATGCTACCTTTCTCTTTTTGGGGTTCCAAAAACAATTGATTTCAATAAGCCTATTTTTGGCCTATGTCTCTGATTGTTCCTATTGCTTCCTTGACAATCATTGGCACAACATCCTCATGTAATGCCAATAACAGAAATGCCAATAACAGACTCCAAAGGCAATCAAAGGGCTAGAGTCAAAACTAGATACTGAAAGCTCTTTCATACTGTACCTGCACTAAACATACTCTTTATTAAAATCTGAAAATCTATGCCATGTGTGAATTGTTTGCCTATGTATAAAACATTCTGTAATTTCTCTAAGGGGAAACAGAAATGTATGAAAATACCCTTTAATAAAAGCAGATAATCTGTACTTTTACAGTGTTTTTGTGTACATTGTTTGATTCTGAATCTAAAATTGTGGAGTACTTGAGGCAAATCAGGAAAACATACGTCTTTGTCCCAAGACTTATTGAGCTCACTGTATATGAATTGCACGAACACACAATTGCAATGAGAAAGGTCATTTCAACGCAATCAAAGCTGCTTATACTGTAAACTGCTATGGCCTTCAGACTATAAATTCAAGAAATACATTTACACATGTTTTACAATATTATTTTTAATGTCAGGGACAGGTGAAACAGTAAAACTGTCACCAAAAGATAAAAGTGTTATATTTGAGTCTTCCTTTCTGCTTTATTTCTCTCACACAAATAAGACTGATCTCAGCTTTCATTCTTGATCGGTTGTCTGATTTCATAGACAGTCATCACACATCATAAAATATACATTATGACGAGACATTTTTTTTTCTAAATCTCTCTAAATTCTTCTTTTCTCGCAGCATCAATAATAAATCCACCGCTGTTTGCATACAGGATTGCATATAAAATTGAAGAATTGTCATTTTATGCAGGTCTGCAGCTGTATTTGTGTGCTTTTTCTGAGTGTGTTCCCACTGATGCCGTAAACAAGTCATCCTTTTCTTCTTTTTCAAAAGGAAACAAACCAAAAACAACAACAAAAGAACATGATACCGCATCAAAACTTCTCCGGTTCTCATCTTCCTCCTCTATCTTTAGCTTCACTTTGTTTTGATATTTTTACATTCTGTTTTTCTGATCCAGTCGGCAAGCCAATGCCCAGACACAATATACTGCAACTCCATGAACATGATAAATGTGTACACTCAGTGAGCACTTTATTAGGTATTTATTAGACATACCTTTTAGACTACTACTGCTGTAGCCTATCCACTTAGTTATGATGCGTTGTGTGTTCAGAGATGCTCTTCTGCATACCACTGTTGTAATGCATGGTTATTTGTGGTACTGTCACCTGTCAGCTTTGACCAGTCTGGCCCTTCTTTTCTGATGTACCTCCTCTCATTAACAAGGTGTTTCTGCAGAACTGCTGCACACTAGATTTGAATTTTTTACCATTCTTTGCAAACACTAGAGACTAGTGTGCATGAAAATCCTAGGAGATCAGCAGCTTCTGAGATACTTAAACCACCCTGTCCGCCACCAATAATTATTCCACGGTCAAAGTCACTTAGATCACATTTTCCCCCATTGTGATGGTTGATGTGAACATTAACTGAAGCTCCTGACCCGTATCTACATGATCATGTGCATTGCCCTGCTGCCACACAATGATGATGAGATAATCACAGGAATAAGTAGGTGTGATAAAGTACAAATGTTCCTAATAAAGTGCTCGGTGAGTGTTATTGGGTAATGGCCAAAGCACTGAAAATTCATTGTAATAAGCGGCTTCAATGATACAGCAACATTTTATAATCGCCTGCATGACTACATTCACCATCAGGTTGTGATGTCAGGAATGTCATCCATCTTTTTATGGGTTGGTCAGGGATATCCCAAACCAAACTGACGGTAAGTAATTGTACAGGATTAATCTTAAGAAATATTGACATCTGCCTCATTTGACCCCATTAACACAAAGAATTTCTTTATAAATAAATTATAAATTGCCATCCATTTGAAAAGGGAAACCTACGTAACATTTATTTTCTGTTGACTGTTTCAATGTGAAAACATTTCGAGTGTGAACGATTAGCATAACAAAGCCCCTCTGGTCACCGTGTCGTTTGATTCTGTTGGCCCTTGTGGAAGCAGCAGGAGGCACTGTACAAAGTCAGATTTCACTAGCTGGTTTCATTTCGCCGTGATCAGTGACCTCTCTGGCACACATACTCAAATAGCACAGCAGCTGAGGCAAGCTTCGTGCCTGCACAACAGACCTGGGACAAATATGGAATGGTTTTGGATTCGAATACTTGACTAAGCTTCACTGAGCTTGTCTGGTGTATTGGAACCTGTGAAATACTCTCCAAGTGCAAACCCTCTGGTCCTCTTGGTTGGCTCAATTGTACCAGGGAAGACCAATTGAGCATAGAAAAATATTTGAATCCAAAACACATATTTGACCCAGGTCTGTGACAGCACTAGACCTGCAGGACAGCTAGTATACTGTATGTCTACTGGGGGTTTTCAAGACCAGGCTTGATACAGTGTTAGATACTATTTAGCTTTTAGGCAAACTAGGCAGTAGGGACACTTAGGCGTAGGAATAGCTGAGCATTGTTGGGCTGAATGTTCTCACCATTACCTTATGTGGTGTTTTTTGATGCCCTCGTGTAGGTTGATACAACTGCATGAGGCTCATGATTGGATTGCTCACAAGAGAACAACATTCTGAACCGATCTAGACTCTTCATATCCCTCACAAAGTGTTCAAATTTACAAAGCTTTCTTCCCAGGGAAGCATGCCCCCAGATCCCCTAGAGCAGGGGTGTCAAACTGAATCCCAGGGGGCCGCAGTGTCTGCGGGTTTTTGTGGTTTCCTTCCAATCAGCTGCCAATTAAGGCCAATTAAGGCCTTGAGAACAAGGCGTGTAGATACTTTAACCAATCAGTGACTTGAATGAACCCAGAACACCCCAAAAACCAAACCTTTTGTTGTTGTTGACACCTGTGCCCTAGAGGGTCCCAGTCTCTGCACTGCAGTTCCCTGAAATCCTCTGGGAAATACTGCCTAATCATAGCTGTCCAATGGGCTATATGCTCCAGGTTCAGGGTACCATCCATCTTAAACTCATGGCTGGTCAATCAGTCAATAAATCAGTAAATCTTGTGGGTACACTACAAATAGACCAAAAAACATTATACACAAATCTCCCCCAAACAACAAAATATTAATTGAATAATGAAATCAATACAAGTATAACATAGCATCAAATGATATATTTTTTGTCATTTTAATTGGTAAACATGTTTACCAACTTAATACAGTGGTGTTTTTGGGGGTTTTTTTTTTTTTTTTTTTTTTGAAGGTTTAAAGGATCTCTGCAAATAATCATTTGAAGAAGAAAAAAGCATCAGTTCAGTAACAACCCAACATACTATTTTTGCATTGGATTATTTGTTCTGCAAACAAAATCAGATAAACGTGCACTTTTCCTCTTCAGGGAGGCAGCAAACAGCTTGTGAACAGCTCAACCTAAAGCCGGCCTCGCCTGAACGAGAAAACGTGAGAGAAACAATCCGAGAACAGGCTGCATCAAATGCAGCTCACAATTCAGCCCTGTAACAGGCTCAGTCCTCAGAGTAATTTACCTCTGATTAAGCAGTTCATCTCCGAGAGCGTTTCTGAGCCAACCGTTCCCCGGCACTCTGTTAACTGCTTTCGCTTTGAGCGAGCCTCCGGAGAGGAATTATCCAAGGAAACCGCGGGGCTTTCATTTGGGGAAGAGGCCAGATTTTTGGGAGCTTATCCCCCCGCCCCCTTCTCTCAGTTGGGATAGAGATGGCGAAAGCTTTTGAAAAACCGTCCAGCAGTGGAGGAAGATTAAACCTGGGTTCCCGTCGATTTGTCTTCGCCGTCATACGACACGTTAATAAATACCGGCGTCCTTTATTGGACGCGGCGCAGTGCATATGTGCACCCCGTTTCCTCTCCGCAGGTCTCATGCCATTAGTCGCCAGCTGTGACTCTACAGAGCTCACGCTGAGTGGCGGATGCAAAACAAATGAAACGGTAACGGATGCACTCATTTGTCCTCTAAAATAAAACTGTTGCTGTTTTGCATTATTTTACCCGCGATTCTCGGGAGTGGCTGTTGGAATATTAAGGCCACGAGTTGCCTTTACGCCATGAGTATCCAGAACCTGTTTTCACGATCCCATTTGCGCGATAAGGGGGTAGAAATTTAAAGCGGAAATTTAAATGCGATTCTTTGTGTGGAGTTCAGATTAAGTCATTTTACCTGGGAAATGATAAAGGGAAAAAAAACTGTTTTCGGTTTTGCACAACATTTTTTAATGTTAACTCCTGTTCCAGAAAAGTTAACATTCTGAAAGTAAACTGTGCAGACCTGGGTTCCATCAGATATTGTACTAAACTTCGACAATTAAATACAAGTACGAGTTCACAAATTTTGGCAAGTTCCCTCGGGTGATTACCAAACTGCCTTAAAACAACAAGCATTTATAATTAATTGCTTTGTGGAAGTTAATCACACATGTTAATTAAATATGTAATATACAAAAGGGCAAACTTAAAAAAGAAACCAGTAACCGAACAGTGCTCCTTTGTAAAAACCTTAATCTGTTTGTTTGTTTTTTTTCGGGGTTTTTTTTAAACTGGTTATTATTCATTACGTTTACTTTTTTATCATAGTTTTACAAGTGCAGGACTGTTCCCTGTTGCTCCACCACTGTGAATATGGTGGATCGGACTAGCTTTCCGATTCACTAAGCAAGCGATGGGGGGCTGGCTAATTGCAAGGGAATGGGGGGGTCCCTTGTTATGCTTAGAACTGGATCTGCATATATAACCATGACTTTGCAGAGTCACCTCTGTGGTTGCCATGGGAAAAATATAATATATATATTTGGAAGATCCTGTTTGGTTTTGTTGCAAAAAAGTGCTTTCCTTTTTAGATGACATATGTGTAACATTTTACAGCCGCAGCCTGTATGTACAAATGAATTGGAAATGTCCATTGACATTTATTTTCTCTCATTACATGAATGTATAATTTATCACAGATACAGATAAAATTAAAGCAGTATGTATTTTTAAAACCCCCTTGACAAGGGTATATTTCCAATTTGGTCTCTCGGGGATGTCAAATTTTGGACAAGTTACTTTAATCTTAGGGAACATTATGAAAATAATATTGATCATTCTAATGGAAAACATTATTTTTCTTGACATTTCTCCTATTTATATACATAAAAAGTAAATCATGAATGGTTTATTGAGTTTTCAATAGGAGTCAGAATGCATAATAAGTGAGATTTAACCTGCGGTGTAATAAACAATGAAGTCAACGGAATAACTGCCAGTCTCAATCTCAAAAATGTTAAGTTCATTAATTGTAGTGTTTGAATGTGTGGTGGAGGTTGGGGTTCATGAGTGTGTGCTTGCATGAAGTCTTTATTGTTAAGTCTTTGTTTGTGTGTAGTGGCGGTGATGTGTTTGTGTGTATTAATGGTGGTATTGTACGTGTGTATGTGTGTGTAAGTAATAACGATAGCTATGGCGCTATATAGTACAAGGGATTGTAGTGTTGGGGGTGTGTGTTTTCTTACAAATATCATCTTGCCTTTTTGTTAATGATCTTACATATCCTAAGAACCTGTTTTGTGTGGGTGTACAGTGTGTGTGTGTGGGTATGTGTGTACGTGCGTGTGTGTGTGTGTGTGCGTGCGTGCAGTCGTAAGTATAGTGCAGGGTGTGTGTGTGTGTGCAGTCGTAAGTGTAGTGCAGGGTGTGTGTGCGTGTGTGCAGTCGTAAGTGTAGTGCAGGGTGTGTGTGCGTGTGTGTGCGTGTGTGTGTGTGCGTGCGTGCAGTCGTAAGTGTAGTGCAGGGTGTGTGTGTGTGTGTGTGTGTGTGTGTGTGTGTAAGTAAGTGTACTGCAGGGTGTGTGTGTGTATATGTGTGTGTGTGCAGTCGTAAGTGTAGTGCAGGGTGTGTGTGTGTGTGTGTGTATATATGTGTGTGCGTGCAGTTGTAAGTGTAGTGCAGGGTGTGTGTGTGCATGTGTGTGTGTGTGTGCAGTCGTAAGTGTAGTGCAGGGTGTGTGTGTGTGTAAGTGTACTGCAGGGTGTGTGTAGTGTCAGTGCTCTACACTGTATGTACTGCAGCGATAGCCATGGTGCGGGTGAAATTCCCGCCTCCATGCTGGCTTTGATTAATTTCCACCAATGCCCTCTTGACACACTCTCTAATTTCAGAAAAGTATGGTGATTTCCTTCCGTTGAATTATCCACTCCTTTAACAGTTGTTTTGTTACCGGGAGGCAGTCTGGGGGAAGATGGCCCCTTTCATGTGATAGAATACCTACACAGCGCCTGAGAGGCTTCCAGTAAGAGTCTCACTCTTACATTATCAACACGCATCAGGCCGGCCATTACAAACACTAATATTATCACACTGTGCTCAACAAAACGGATAATGCAGTCTCTCTGGAAAAAGGTTTAATACAAATGAACAGGATTCGTATTATCTTTAAGAGACTGCATGTAAAATACTGCTTCCGTGCTTGTCTGCGTTCAATTTAAAATGAAAGATTCAAGGAGAATAGAGCAAGATTTTGCTGTGATATATTTGAGATATAATAGCGTTATTGTTCAGCGCTTTTGATATTTATCAATGTGTGTGCGGAGCAGTAGTTTGGTATATTGATCAGTGTTTGAGTGTCGTGTACTTTTGCTGTTCTGTATACATCGATCTGTTTGAGTTTGATGAGTTTGTAATGGTGATACAAACATAGCATTTTTGCCCATACAAGATATAATTCAATCTTCCAATGTGGCACAGTGATTTTTATTGTTAGTGTTACTATTGGTTAGTTTTCAAAAACCTCTTTTCAGCTTTAGTAAACACCATAAACACCAGGCTGCTCATCAAGAAAGAGAAATCTGAGTCAGCTGATCTCCAGATTTATCATGCTGATCTCCAGATTTATCATGCTGATCTCCAGATTTATCATCCGTCTCTCTTGCATTCACAAACCTCGTCCTTTTAGAGATTGTTGATTTTCAATAGCACAGCAACAATAGCATACTTTACTGGGCTTGCTGCAGTGTTACGGCCAGAAGTATAACAGCTTTCCAAAGTGCATATTCAATATCATAACAAATTTGAAGATTATATACATACATACATACCTCACTCCTCTTCTGTGTAATAAGTACACGGAGAGAATATCGTATGCATCGAGTAGGGCCCTCCGTCTCCTTTGGTACCCACTTGTACATCTCCTCTGAATTGTGTGAAGCAATAAGCCTACACTGTTCACACGTCTGGAGATGTGCTCGTACTGTTTCCACGGTTCTGATTTGGTCGGAACAAATCGTAATAATGAAAGTTAGGATCAGACTTGCAATACGCTGCTGTTGCTCTATTGTTGTCCCCGACAATGTAATTTTGTGACAGAAAGTGATTTTCCCTCTGAAATGTCCTATTCAACAGATACGACCGTATGACCGCGTGTCACATGTTTACAAATTTTGGTTTGCTAAACACAGGACCGTTTGAACACTCACTGGACCTAATGAAAAATTGCAAGAAAGTAGCAATTTTCTCTTGAATCTGACCCAATCTAGCAAACTATAGATGTGAAAACCACCTCAGTAAACAAACTTGGTGCTGCGCAGAGACCTCTGTTAATTATTAGAACTTAATATTGGCACAATATTTTTCAATTGGATTTAGTGAGTGTTCTAGTGCAATATTAAAAAAATGGGGCTGCTTGGTGAATCTGGGGGGTTTGGCTGAAGTTTTAGTTTTTAAAATTGCTTTTAACTCTCCTCTTCAACATGGATGTGAAACAAACTTTCAGTCGGAGATTCCATTGCTGTGCAACTTTTTTAATGAACATATTCATCACTATTGTTTGTCTCACTGTCATTTTCTCATACCTCAAAGGAAATTTTCCCAATACTTTATTTCATGTGCCCCTCCGGTTGGGAGTTTCCACCATCTCAGTATACGAGTGGAAAAACACTAGCTCTTATGTAATTTTTTAATGAACCTATTCATCACTGGTATTTGTCTCCCTGTCATAATCTCTCCTTGGACTTTCTCCAAACTTTGACTTCATACAAGCCAGAAGTTAGTGCCCTCCACCATCTCAACACACTCTTCAGGTGCCCCTCTCCGCGGCGCCTTAAGGGATCTACAAAGGACATCCAGCCAATAGCTGAGTGTAAATCATCCCCCAACTCTTCTACAGTCAGTCCTTTGAATCTATCCAATAAATTATCAGATTATAATCAGGAAGGCCCTTAAAGCCTCTTAATATTCTTTCGGTATTGACATCCCTTCCGTTTTCCTTATCTTTTTGCTTTAGCCAGGCATTGTGCTCCTCCCCTGTAGGGTTGGGGTTTTCCCTGACTGCTCGCTCAGCATGTTGAATCTCCTCCAAGGTTATGCTGGAACTCATTCTATGCATGGCCTCAGTCAGAACTTTAACCTTGCTCCTTAGTACTCTAAATCTAAGTCCCCTGACTTCAGACTCCTCTTCTGACAAGTAGGGCTGCTCATTATCTCTGAACCACATATTTTTCCTCTTATGGGCGTGCTTACTACCACCTCGATGGCGTGTGTGAGGGGTTAACAATGCATTCCTTCCTAACCCATCCCTCGTCAATCTCTCATCAAGGGGCCTAGGGCCGGGTCCTCGACAGCTGTATTGGGAAATTGCACATTTTGAGACCCAGGACCTATCAGTTCCTTTGGTTTGGAAGGCCTATGTGTTGGAGTACCACTGGGCTTTTTCTATGGGTGAGATCATTCCTTTTTAATTTTGTTGATTATATTTTTGCAATCACCTTGTTTTCTTTGGTTTTGAGATTTTTGGGGGGAATATACTGGGTTACAGTATGGTAATATTTACTTTTTGGTGTTTGTGACACTTATTGAGACTATGTTGTGATTTGGAATCTGAAGCATGCTTAATAAGTGAATAAAACCATTTTATTTATTTCTCTCAATTAGAAAGTTATTCTTGTTTAAAGTTAATTTTTGCTGAATGTTATACCCCATTGGCAGAATCATATTGAGTCAAACAGTCTGACCTCATTTGCAATAGTTTTATCTTATTTAATAGAATATAGAAATAAAATTTAAGTCTAAATATAAGACCAAAATGCATGTTAAAATTCACTTATTGTTTGGATTGGATTTTGCTGTGGCTTAACTGTTCCAGTTTACCTAATTGGGCTATTCTCACTGAAATCTTGCACAGAAAACAGGATTGTTTGTTACAACTTTCAAGCAGGCCCAAATAAATACCCTCCGGAATCTTCTTGCATTTGCCATCTCAAACTGGACAGAACCTGAAGACTGCAGTCTCTTTTTTAAATGAAACAGACCCTGACATAAATTATTCTCAAGCAATACATTAAACCGAACAGAAACAACATGAATCCCAAATATTGGCATATCAGAATGATAAGACCTAAGTTCATTAAGCTTTAATAAGAGGGGCAATGGTACTAAATCTCATTTACAGCTATGCCTAACATTTATTCAAAATTTCATTATTGTGCCGTCTAGGAACAGATATGAAATGTTATCCACTGAAAAGAAGGCGAGATATTGCTATAAATATTTAATTTTCATTGCCATTAAGCCAAAAAGATATGCGAGCAAAGCCATACCACGCCAAAATCAAAACAGATTGGAGATGCTATACAAAGCTACGGGCTGGATGATGCTTATGCCTGCAAGCTGTTGAATAAAATGAGGAAAACTATTTGTTCTTTGCAAGTACACAGGAATTGCCTTCTGGGAGTCTGTACCGAAGCCACTTGCGTTGGCAAAGAGAGCCACTGTACACATCAGCCAGCTGCCATACTGCCAAATTCCACTGTCAGGACAAGGCACAGACGAGCAGGACAGCTCAGCGCCATCCCAGACTTCAACAGAAGGTAAACGCACATGCCGATCGTATCCCCCCCCCTCCCGCTTCGAAAGGAATGTGCTACACACGCTACACGACGTTATTTTCCCTTTTACCCCACAACAGAACCCAGCTAGGGCCCCGATGCCTTAATGCAACTGTCATAGTCACACTGTTATTTTTAAACATATATACAGCATTTATATGAATGTTTATGTCTACACTCTCCCGAATCAGCTAAGGCTTTTTTTTTTCAATCCCTACTTTTTTTTTAGGTTGTTACCCTCTCATAAATAGAAGTATGAAGAGTGCTTAAAAAGGTACAAATGCTTGTTGCTGGGTACAAATAATTATACTCCTAGCCAGCAATATATAATTAATCTGTACCATTTTTTTTGCTTGGAAAACTTTTGTACCATAAGCGAACATTACTGTACAAAAATGTACCTTGACTGTCACTGTATTTCTGAGCGTGTATGTCAGCATGGAGCATATTAGCATCATAGAGCCTTGGAACATCTTTGAGATGGCTTTCTGATCATATTTCAGTATGATGACGTAGCCTAACTATGCAAAACACAAAAGATTACGGCAAATGCAACAGCCTACATAACGCACCTTCACCATAAAACATAAACAAAAGTCTTTGTACATAACGCAGATCCTACTGAGTATAGAATCAATAGTATAGAATCAAGTACAGAATTCAAAAGAATAATCTGAAGCTCTTCGATTTTTAAATGTCAGTTTATATCAGAATAAATCCATCCAGGAGATTACTGTTGCTTTTGACATCTTGTAGGTCATGTCTGGCTCACTGGATTCACTGGAGACATTATGTTTTACACTCATTATATGTTTTCCCTGAAGACTGCAATTTCACAATTTACAGGCTAGTTCATTCTAAATATTCGCAATGTGACAAGCTTGCTACTGCCGACTATTCGCAAAACTCACGGTTTGCAACACTCTAATGATAGGCTACACAAATCTTCCTGATAGCAAGAAACGAGAAGCTAGCTTGACACAAAGTAACAATAAAATAGAAAAAATATTATATAAATAAAAACTGTAAAGTACTGTATCACAGTTGTATGTAGTGCTTGGCCTACAAAGCCAACTCTAAAAACGATTTGTAAGAGGACTAATTTAGAAGCTTAAAATGATGCTGCCACAATGAGGCTGTTTTCACTACTGTTTTTGTTTTTTTGTTTTAGCGTCGATTTGCTAAAAAAATAAAATGAGGCAAAAAAATAATTTTGTCGCAATTCTGTGTTCAGTGGTTGATGGTTTTTTTGAATGAATAAAATTTTAAACAGTCAGCTCAAGCACTGTTCGGATTTTACCAGAGTTTTAGCTTGGTGCCTTAACAGAATAACTCACCCAGCAGCCTCCCCCCTTTTTAAAATATCACACTAGACCACTCGATAAATCCGGGTTTAAAATATGGTGCCTATATTATATCCTTCATGGGTTTTAACTGGAGTCTGTTTTCTTCCATACATTTACAAAGGTTCATTTTTTATCATAAGTTTGACGGGAAGTTGAAGTTCCAGCTTACCTAATTGGGCTATCACACAGTTCTCATCTTGCACAGAAAGCAGGGTTGTTTGTTACAACTTTCAAGCAGGCCAAAAGAAACACCCTCCAGAATCTTCTTGCAGGATCAAATTTATGCTACATCACCTTGAATAGTCGACTAAAGTTGACGGACACAAGCAGCAATTATCCACCTTTGGTCCTCAAAAATTCACCCAGGATAGATGAAGTGCCACGCAAATGATGCAGTATTGATTGCGGGTTACAGAAATGGACACATTTTAAATCATAATGCTTTTGACTATGCATCACTCTTGATAGAAGTGCCATTGGACTTAATAATTTGTTGCAAGCGGCAAGACATTTTTCATTTTCGAACAGTCAAGCCGGCACCCGGTTCACCTTTAGTTAATGGAGCACTGGGGAATGGCATTAAATTAGACATTTGTTTATTAATCATTCCCGAGAAGGCAGGAATTTGCGTTTGACACAATTTTCAGCTATTGACCTTATAAGGAACAGCAATTTGTGCAAACATTTAAAAAGGTCTTAGAAATGACACAGACCTACAACAGAGCAAAGAGTGGAAGCCTGCCTTGTTCTATTCTGTTCACCTGGCAGTGTGTCTGAACCATGTCTGGAGGACATTCACTAATAAAACTTCACCACAGTTTCGGAAATAAAAGTAGAAGTAGTCATTTATTTTGGTCCTTATCAACAATTTTTACAGAATGAATGCACATAGAAATAATGAATAACAGTGTTGACCAAAAAGGTGTAGGCTGAAGCATTAGCTTGGTACACCTACCCTTTTTACATAATATATAACCCTTTCACGACCAGGTTTAGTCTATACAAAGGAACATAGGTGAATTATAAAATGGATTAATGTTGATTGCAAATACAAAACCATTTAAACTCATGGTCAGGTGCAATGAAGACAAGAAATATCTATGATTTTATATTTTACCTACTTAGAATAGACTGGGTATGGCTGTGTGCCTCTGTGGATCAGAGCTTGCGGTACATCATTTAGTGAGACTGCTCAAATTTACACTGTGTATGCACAGAAAACATATGGCATTGTTCATGTTTATGAACCACATTCATTATAATGTGAATACGTTTCCAACTGCCTGACCCAGTTCTTAGTCCAGGCACTGATCATCTTCCACCTCGACTACTGCAACTCCCCCCTCACTGCTCTGCCTGTCCCTGCCAGCACGTCTGCAGCTCATCCAGAATGCTGGTGCTCACCTGATCTACAACCTCCCCAGGCTCAGATACAGTATGTAACTACCCTCTTCTCATCTTCCTCCACTGGCTAGTGGTATAAGTCCCATCAAACTCAAAATCCTGATGCCTGCCTACCGGGCAGCTAAAGGGACAGCTTCGCTATCCCTTCAAGAGCTCATCAGACCTGCTGCCTGCACACACCTACCAGACCCCTCCATTCTGCTCCGGCGAAGAGCATTTTTTACAGGTTTACAGTAACGTA
This sequence comes from Conger conger, assembly GCF_963514075.1. NCBI lineage: Eukaryota > Metazoa > Chordata > Actinopteri > Anguilliformes > Congridae > Conger > Conger conger. The sequence goes on from NC_083773.1 coordinate 40,348,558, forward strand.
ATTACAGTGAGTTCTGACGGCAACGTAGACAAGGGATTCCTACAGTGTCCAAAATCGATCATACAATAACCGACTTCAACATGCACACTTAAGATTCATTGGTCCAGCACCAAAGCCTTCCATGTGCAGCAGACTCTCTGAGAAGCCTGATCTGCCAGCTGGAACAGCGCTACACACAAGGAGAAATAATCTAAACTGATTTTGTATCACATGGCAATGTGGGTCTGATTTCCAAAAACCTGGTCTGTGTCTGAATCATTCTCGTAAGTACTGTGTCCTCAAAAGTATACACTGCCTACTAAGCATATTACAGTACATACCATTTAGTGGACACTGTGCAAAAAATACTATGATTCAGTTGGGGGGCGATATTAAGCTGTTTCGAAGCTAATCTGTATGAAGTCATTTTTACCAAGGATCCATAAAAAGTAAACAAACCACGTACAGTTAATCGCAGTCCCAGCGTCACTGGTGTTTAAATATCCCACAGCCATCTGCATTTGTTTGCTGATGGACTAAGACGTTAAGCTCCATGTCATATTTAAGGGACTAAAGTGTTCCATTGCTTCCTGAATAGTATGCCTATGAAAATACCTCAGAAAAAAGTATGTCCGCTGTTTATTTTAAGTACAGTACATGAATTTTCATAAATGTTGCCTACTTAACAGCTCTTTAAAAAATAATAGAGAAACTGTACTTAGCTTACATAACTAGCATAATCAATAGTAGGCAAGTGCAATTGGCTGGCTGTTCGATTTTCATAGCAAAAATACTGTCTGTACATAAAGTACCACAAAGAGCATACTGCAAACATGCTCACTCTTGAGACAGCTGTCTAATACAAGACTACACGACAGCTAGTCCCCCACAGTGGGGAAAATTGTACCGGCAAGCTTTGTGCTTTCGTTTCGCGACTGATAATAAAGTGGACTATTGGGAGGTTCTGGACTTATGACTGCCTTCCCTCGGAGAGTAATTTAACACAAAATGGATGCATGCAGGTATCAAACAGATCAAATGTTAGGAGCAGGATTTCCTCTATTTTTCCACAGTGCAGGAGGTAAGTCGAGACTAAGACATTAGACAGGGGTCCACTGGGAAAAGATGGGCCGCCGCTGGATGTTTCGCTGATTGCCCAGTAAGGGGTGCTCTCCGGATCCGAGCAAAACAAAAACATGGTAGGTTTCCAATTCCATCAGAATCTTAGAGGGTGCACACAAACTATATCATTGTGCCATTTACACCGAATGAGAATCACTGGCCAGGTGCTTTACCAAATCAAGATGTGTATTCTCTGTTTTAATGCGGAGCAGTGTTCTGTATTGTACTATATACCCTCAGGTACTATATAGCCATATTTTTGCATACCATGTTAACAATGCAGTTCATTCCCACAACATGCTTTTGTTCATTTCAGTGACCATTAAATTGTTATAGTTCAAGAAACAATTGAACACTTTGCAAAATGTGTTAATTCAATTTAAGGACAAATACCATTACACTAAGTTATTAATTTTCCCTATTATATGGTTATCTGCTTGAGGCAAATGTCTTTGGCTTGGAGACGCTCTCTCCCATTTGTCTGCAAATTTATAACACAAATTAATATCACGGCTTAATTTCAGAGGGCTAACTTTAAGCCTCAATTCACAAGTACTAAATCAATGCTAAAAGCTAGCTGTGTGCTAAATCGATCATGCAGGAAGTAAGGAAAGCAGTACTTAGAGAGACATTTCCTGTGTAATTTTGCAGACAGAAAGGGGGACTGGGAGAAAAGGGCAGGACACCGTTGGGTCAGGAGAAAAACAACAAAGAGTGTATGACAGAGATATCATAAACATGGATAGAAGGTTTTTGGCATTTATTGCAATGGTTATAAATTGTGCTTGTGAGAAGGTGGTGCAAGCAGTTAGAGATATATTGGGTATTTTTAATGTGAAGGGGGACCAGATGCAGGGGGTTTTGGAGAAATTGTTTGGTGGGAGTCAAACGTTAAGGAAATAAGAGTTTATAAAGAAGGGGTTTAGGAACAGGAGGTTGTTTTTTTATATATACAGTGGAATCCAAAAATGTGAGACCAGATTGAAAATCTATTTTTCATTTAATCCTGGAAATAGTATTTAGAAAAATGGGAAACAAATTAAAGTGAATTCAAACTTTGCAAGAACTACTTGAAGACCAATGAAGAGCAGGAGTGCTGCACAATCCAATCACCTGACCTGCTACACAAACGCCTGACCTCAACTCTATTGAATATTTATGGGGGCACTTGAAGACCGACAAAAGCCAAGCATTCAGGAATATCACAAGATGCTCTTTGGACCATTGTCAAATAATGCTGGGATAAGATGAATCATCAGGTCTTGCACAAATATGTCGAGTCCATGCCAGCTCAAGTGCACATTGTCATTCAAGCAAAAGGGGGACATACATTAACAAATGTATTAACAAATTCTGAAATTAATGTAAATTGTAAAAAAGATTCAACTTTTCACTCACAATATTATGCTGACGGAAAAGGTTTGCATTACATTGGAAAAGGTTTGCATTACATTAGAAAAGAATGGAAAATAGAGCCATTTTCACTCTTGGTCTAAGTGGTGGTAATGCACAAACATTGGTTGCCAACCACCATTAAAACCAATTAAAAGAAGAAGGTAGTTTCACAGAGAGATTAAGAAGTGCGGGGCAGCTTGCCTATCTGGCACCAGTAATCATGCTACGGTCAAAGTCACTTAGATCACATTTCTTCCCCATTCTCACATTTGGTCTGTAAAACAGCTAAACCTCTTGTCCATGCCTGTATGCTTTTATGCACTTAGTTGCTACCACAAGATTGTCTGATCAAATATTTGCATTAACAACTAGTGTACAGCTCTACCTAATAAAGTGCTCAGTGAGTGTAAATGAAGTAAAATAGAGAAAGCAGTATAATATATTCAGTCGGTGGTGATATCACATTAACATTGTGTGTGTGTGTGTGTGAGTATGTGTATGAATGGGTTAATGAGAAGGATCAATTGTACAGCACTTTAGTAGCTTAGCATAGTGGTTAAGGCAAATGACTGGGACCCGCAAGGTCGGTGGTTCAATCCCTGGTGTAGCCACAATAAGATCCGCACAGCCGTTGGGCCCTTGAGCAAGGCCCGTAACCCCATTGCTCCAGGGAAGGATCGTCTCCTGCTTAGCCTAATCAACTGTAAGTCGTTTGGTTATGAACTGCCATTAAAGCCAATTAAAAGGAGAATAAAGGAGGTAGTTTGGCAGGGAGATGAGGGAGCGGGGGGGGGGGGGGGGCACCGTCGACACGCAGGAGCGGAAGGCAGGCCGACCCGTCTCCCGCGGGCGGCCAGATGGTGGGAAAGCTTGGCGCAGACAGCGCAGGTGGGGAACTCTCCACCTGTCTGGTGCGCGCGGCGAGACACGGGAGCGTGGGAATCGGAGCCTGTCAAACAGACAGCGCGACCACCCGCGCCCCGCTCGGTGAAGGGTGATTAAAACAGCCCGGTGCATATGGCCCGGGTCACCGCGGGCAGGAACGGGAGCCGATCGCTCAGAGCCTGTCCAACGCCGCGACGGCCGCCGTCAATTATTCAACGTCGCGTACGCTCCGAGAGCCCGGGATTGATCGGCCCGCACCGGAGCTCTTAAACGGGCGGGATCAATTCCCGTCCGCATTCAGGGCCCGCCGCGCGATCCTTCAAACCTAGAGAGAGGGTTTTTTTTTTTTTTTTTTTGCTGGAACAGGATGAGCACATGTACAAGCTCATTTAACCAGTATCGGTAAGCCAGCGGTAAAGCCCAATACAGCTACATAAGAGACTGACACGTGTTCTAATAACTCTCAGGTGTCAATAACTCCTATCAGCCTCTATTACTGTATGTAGCTGGATTGGGCTTTACCACCCAAATATCCAACAGTTGTAACGTCAGTTACCGTGGAGAGAGGGAACGGTGAGAAGGCTACGCCTGTTTTCTCTCGCGGTTTTCACGAAGCGCCGTGCGGGCCTACCCCGTGAAAACACCACCGCTCACTGCCCCCAGGTAAATATTATTGATCTTGATGGACTTGAGTCGCGGTATCCCCCACCTCCCAACCAGTTTAACTGCAGCTAGCCCCCCAAGGCAGAAGTCAAAGATAACACGGCCGTGTCCAAAGAAAGCTGCGTACAGCCTCCCGGACAGATAAACTGAGGGTTTTGTGGAACGAGCGCGTGACATCACTACCTCAGTTCTGCACATCTTCACCCTTTTTTAATTTTTTTTCTAAAATATACTGGGGCGCAAAAGCTCAAACTTTCGCAAAAAAAAGCCAAAGCTCCTGTCGCCCTCTTCCTCCCCCTCTCCCTCCCTCCCTCTCCCATATTTGTCAGCATAAATGGGCAGATTAAGGCCACGCTCCGGTGCGAATGCAATTCGGCCAGTAAGAAGATCAAACGCTGGAAGTTGATTTTGCTCTTCGGTCCACACCAGTGACTTTTATATTAGCATTCCAAACATTACAGTTATCCATTGAAGACCCTTGAAGAAAGAGTTAAGGAAAAGAAAAAACAGGAAAGGCATACAATTTTTGAATGGCTGGGATTTAATGAAAAATCCGTAACGCTTCACTGCATTTTAGCAAGGCCTCCACTGCACAGCAGCTACTGCAATTAGTTAATTTTCTTGTGACTGTTTTATACACTTTACTCCCCATTTGGCTAGCTGGAATGCATTCAGCATTGGCTAGCATGCAACATGACAGGTTTTTAGTGCTAGCTGTTGACTCTGGTCATAAATAAAAACCTGCTTTCAAGCCATTCGAGACATATTTTGAGTATACTGTACCCAGATGAAGTGGCAGCCCAACAGCCCACAGAATAACAGAATAATCAAACTAATGTACAGCCTACAGAATGGAAAAACGAATGCAGTTTGTTCTGTAACACCATCAACCCTCACCCCCAGAAGACAAGATGATTTCAAAATGTTAGAATATTGACTCGCATTTTCATTTAATAGTGCCATGTTATCAATTTAAATGCATAATGAAAAGCACATCTCTTCTAATGAATGCAATGAATCAATATGAAAACAAAATGGTTCATTGGGTCAATTTTGTTTTTCAATTCACTGACAAAGTAATTGTGCATAATTTGTTTATCAACAAGGATGTATTCAAACTGCAGTGCCATACTGCAAGGTTCTTTTAATTTTAGATATTAGTTGCAAACATGTACGTACGTGGACTGATATTTATCTAGGCTCACGCATTGTGTCATTCCATGCAGCTTTCGGCTGTATGGAAATACATTTTTTTGAAATAGTCATTTTAGAAATAATCTGACAGAACAATTTTCCATATCACCTGAAGACTGTATTAACTTTATTGCTGTGATTTGTAGCAAAGCCCTTAAAACCCCAGAAAGCCCGGAAAACACTGACTCATGTTTAAAATCTAATTCTAAAATCCTGGGTGACTAATGACACAGAAAAAGGTTTCATCCATTTAATGCATTTTCCCCATCTGAATGTATCATAACAACCTATGATATTAAAAATGATAACAGGATGGCTTCTGCTCTAATAAAGTGGTTACTGAAAATAGAACACAAAACATTCTCACCTAATTACGTGTTCAGGGGGTGAATATCAGAATCCTACAGAGATGTGAAACGAATGTGTTCAGTCTGACTGGGGATGGCCACTGGTCACTAGGAGGAAAACAAGGCCATATTAGGACTGATACTCCCACGCATTTGTCAAGTATGTAAGTTAGTTTCCTCCAAAACCAAAAAACAATTGAGGCTTGTATCATTTTCAGAAAATCATGATTTTGATGACAAAAGAGACCTTGTTTTATGTGGAACCACATGTCACTGAATATAATTGTATCATTAATTCATTTTCTAACATGTGGAATCAGATATTATGTACATTATATATGTAATATAAATGAGTTGGGAAAAATTACGTCAGCAAATGTAGCTGAATGATTGATATCATAAAGTGATACCATGACAATTTCTATTGGTTACACCAGTAGTACACTAGCTACTACTTGTCAGTAATGTTTCTGCACTTCCGCAAGTGACACATGATTTAAAATGATTCGACATTATTTTACCCGCTGGTCTCACTAGTGTGCACTGTGTTAAATGAGGCCTCAAGTAATTAAATGATACAGTACACTTGGCTGGAAAGCCTCAATGCTTCACAAAGCCTAATTTCACCATGATTATCTAAAGGAAAGAGAAATCAGGAAGTGAAAAACTCAAAAATACTTAATAGTGTCATCCTCACAGCACAGGCCACACAACAGCTGCCCCAAAGACAAAACTCTCTCCCAGGCCTGAGATCAAGGCCTCTTTTTTAGCCCAATCATAGCCACAGCTACAGTGATTCCAATGAATCACAGCTGTGGCCATACCTGTAAATAGGGCCGTGCTGCCACCTGGTGGACAGCACCGTCATTTACATCTGCTTTGTGGCAATTCCATGGTGACTGACGTTACAACTGCTGGATATTTGGGTGGTAAAGCCCAATCCAGCTACATACAGTAATAGGGACTGATAAGAGTTATTGACACCTGAGAGTTATTAAAACATGTGTCAGTCTCTTATGTAGCTGTATTGGGCTTTACCACTGGATTACCGATACTGGTTAGATGAGCTTGTACATGGGCTCATCCTGTTCCAGAGAGCCTATATAAAATATAAATAATCGCATTCCTATCTACACGTACTGTTGTAGAAGTATGCAACGGTGAAATGGACAACAATGATAATTCCTCCACTGACATTCTAAATAAACAATGGACATTCTATCAAGGTTTCTCCAAGCTAGCAATTGGTTAGCTGGACCCTTGCTGTGAAATTTACATTCCCTTATCTCATGTAGTATATGGATTTCCAAGGCTAGGTCTGTAACATTCTGGCTGTTAGCCTTCTTCTGATTCACTCTTCTCATTAGCGTATTCCGTTTCATAATTTTACTTTTACCCAGACACTTTACGTTTCCCAGACACACCTCCCGCACCTGTTATGTGTTTCATAATGTGTAATCACCCTCACCTGAATCCCATTGTGTCTCGTTGCCTGTGTACATAGTCTGTCTATTTTTCCTTTGTCCTTTGCCAGATTGTTATGTGCCCTACTTTGTGCTTTCCATCTGCTGCTGTGTCCTGCTTACCTGTCCCTGTGTCCTGCCTACCTGCTCCTGTGTCTTGCCTACCTGTCCCTGTGTCCTGCCTACCTGCTCCTGTGTCCTGCTTACCTGTTCCTGTGTCCTGCCTACCTGCTCCCGGGTTCCCGGTTCCGTATCCCATCCTGTCTCCAGCCCTCAGCCTCCTCTCCTCCTCCAAGCTCCTTCCCCCATTCCTGACTCCCTGGTTTGACTACCTGGTTTCGATCCCCTGCTCACTCTGGACCACGTATTGCCTGCTCTGCATTGCCCTGACTGCCCAACTTCCGACCATCGCCTGCTCTATTGCTAAACGTCATTTGCGAGCCCCACTTGGTTCCCGATTGTCTGCCCGTGACAGCAGTGTAATGATGATATTGCATTCAGTGGAACAATTGTATGTGGAATTACTTTGTGCACTAAAATGTTGAAGACAAGACCAACAACCCTTTTGAAACAACTATTTACATGATAGTCTGAGGTACAGAGAACTTTTTACATTTGGAGAAATGTCCACTGAACTGTGCCATGTTCTGTGGAAGCTGGAGGGACAGAGGCACATCACTGTCACATGCTGTGGTGTGTGCCTTTTATGTCCGAATGGGATCCTAATCTGGCCATACACACATAGGGATAACCACATTATGTCATTATGTCTTTCCCTATATTACCCCGGCAAGTCATTGGGTCTCACCTGGCTTCACCCCTGCTGAGGCTATACTGGTTAGCAGATTACATGTCCCTGTTTTTGTGCGCAAAATGCATCTGGGCACAAGTTGCTCATTTTAAGCCTCAAGCCTTAGATTTCTGTGGTGGGGCAACCTTTTGTTTACATTTAGATTGAGATATTAAAAGTGGAAAGTGGTATTAAAGATTGACAGCAAAGAAACAATGACACAACGACTGGCATATAAATGGAAATTAACACTCAGTGAGCACTTTATTAGGTAATTATTAGACTTATTTTATTAGACTTAGAGGTATTTATATTGACTTATTGGCCTTCTGCTGCTGTAGCCTATCCACTTAGAGGTTTGACGCGTTGTGTGTTCAGAGATGCTCTTCTGCATACCACTGTTGTAATGTGTGGTTATTTGCATTTCTGAGATACTCAAACTACCATCAGGCACCAATAATCATTCCACGGTCAAAGTCACTTAAATCACATTTCTTCCCCATTCTGACATTTGGTCTGAAAAACAGCTGAACCTATTGACCATGTCTGCATGCTTTTATGCATTCAGCTGCTGCCACATGATCGGCTGATTCAATGCTCACTGAGTGTGGGGAAATGAAAGTTATTCAGTTTCATCTTTGTTGTGATATCAGGAGTAATGGTTCCTAGAATCATAATGGAGCCCCTCATAATGCCCTTGGTCTTTGGCCATGACAAAATTAGCTATTTGATGTTGCGGTAACACACTGTTTTTAACAGAGAAGAAATGGGCTGATTGGATTGGCAATAATGATACTAAACCTCCATCACATCCACAGTTAATTTGGAAACGTTCTAATCTGCCAGCGCCTTGTGTTTGACAAATGCACCTTGCCTGTTAAAATAGGGCCCATTGTGTTTTTTCACAATTAGAAACATACAAATCAGTTGTGTTGACTTCACCAAACTACTTACTAACTGAAATTGAAGCAACAATTACAGTTACAACTATGTTGCCAAACCTTATTTTTATGGGTCAGGAATTTCAATGAATAGAGGCTGAAAGCTCTCTGACTGTATATCACAGGAAATATTGCTAACTGAAAGATTTGTTTTTGAATAGTCGGGTACACACACACAAGGTGGAGACTTACTTTTGCTTGAGAAGCCGGGTAACAGAAAGATGTGTGACCTGATATCTGTGGTGTGTTGTAAGATATTTATGCGGAAGGACGATATGATAGTTGCATTTCTTCTGGTATATAACATAATTATTCATAGCTTTTCTTAGAATAAGAAAGCCTTCAGTTTGAGAAGCAACACGTGCAGTAACAGGCAGAGTAAAACTCACCATCTATTTTTATGAACCAGAATGTTTGTTTGACATGTTGGGTGACTGTAAGACTTTATTGAAACAACTTTTTCACTCCTATATGTTTTTATTTCACAGTTTAAAGGAGGCAATGTCTGCAACGCTTATCTGGCCAAGCCATCCTGGTCTCCAGGAACTGGTGTAGTCACTCTCCTCAGAGCCATCCTGACATTGCAAAATACATATTTTGGGTGGTGAGTTATTGGAAGGCCCTGACAGCTCTATTGCAAAATATAAATACATGTCCCGCTAACAAGTTATGGTCCCAAACATCAGATGTTGTTTATGACTTGTGTTCCCTGGTAACAAAAAAAAAGACTGTATATAATATAAATCCTATCTCTGTAAATCTGCCCTAGGGAGAATTAACTGGCCTCCTCGCTGTGCTTTAGAGACTCTGCTCCGGTTCAATGGAAGCTACTCAAGATGCTAATTAGTGCAGCTAGCGTAGGCCACTGGCAGGAAACTGCAAACCCATGTTATTTTAAAAATACTGCAACGGTTGGCCGTGGCACCTAATATTGTGTTTAATGATCTGTAACGCAGAACATAAATTAACAAAAGAATGAACAACTTCTAATATGAAAATGCATGCTCCTCCAATAAAAATTATAGTACGTTATACTAAGTCATTAAAAGCTAAATAAACCATGTTGTTTATGCCAATACATTATTTTTCTTCTGCCAAATGTGAATTTAAGGTGTATGATGGCTTTGTCAGACCTTGCTGTACATGTTCTACTCATTACCTGCAGATGTAGTTTTGTGTGAAAAAAATTAGTAGCAGTGAGTAGCATGAGTTGCGTCAGGTAAGCCTAGTTACCAGTTTGGGGAAAGTTGCAGGAAACCAGAATTTGACAGCACTGCCATTTTCTACATCGTCTAAGCCAGTTCTTGTGTTTAGCTTTGGGGAGAAAACACTTTTGATTCGTTCAAACATGTCGGTGATTGACCTGACCTTACAGTATGTAGTCACACTCATTATAGGGCCAAGAAACTGGTGTCCCATCATTATCTTTGTCAGCATTTCAATAATGGCTCTTCAGCCACCCTGACCACAGATCATTAAAGCTGTGCTTTTATAGGTTGCACTGCTCAAAGGACAGCAGCGAGAATACAGTGTGGAGTGGGTGGGTGTGAGCAGACCGGCTAAAAGCCAGCAACCGCGACACCAACAACAAAAAACGGATTTTGTATGCCGTCTCCCGAAAAGAGCCTCTTCTGCCTATCGTTCCCAAACGTACGCAAATCAATTTCACTGTCTCAGGAAGGCAGCAGCGGTTTCTGCTAAATGGATTATGTGAGATTATGTGGTCAGATCAACAATACTGTCTGACGCAGCACAGTTCGAAGCAGGAGAGCAGGAGAGAACGCTGCAAAAACCCTAAAGGGGCATATAAGGCTAGGGACCCTGTTCCTAGTTTTTTTTACTAGTTTTTTTTAAAAATGGAACACATATGTCTGTAACCTTTGATGACCTGTAATGGTCAGAAAAGCAAGCACTGCTACCTTTAGCAAAAACATTCACAGAATAAGATCTAACATGGTGAATTGCACCTTATTCTGTAGTTATTCTAATGACCTTCGGTATGCACGTATTCTGTGTTGCTATAGATTAATGCATCTGCCTAATGTAATGTAATTGAGATGAAGAAGCTACACTGCACTATACATGCTGTGATCATTTTTCAAAGAAGTCACCTGTGGAGGGAGTACATTCAAACTGTAATGGCATATACTTGAATACATTCGCTGCTACTGTATATGCGTGCAATATGTGTGTCGGGAGAAGACATTTAAAACAGTAAGCATGAAGATGTTTTTAATAGTTACTACACTCATCATACACTAATCATAAATTACACATTTAAGGCATTAAATTGCTATATTTGTAGTGTGCCAATCACCAATTCATATGAAAACAGACAGACAAAAAAATACTATTTTTGTCAGTTTTTTCTCACTAATTATGACTTTCCCCATCTTCCCTGAATTGGTTGGAGCCATCCTTAAACATCTGTTCTGACTGAATGGAAAATGGAGTACTGTACTTGATGACTAGTAGTGTGTGTTTATTGAGCTGACGGTGTCCTGATCAATGAGATGGTGAGCAGGGGAAGAGGCTGTTTAAATTAAACACAGCTGTCAGTTATGGGAGGTTCTCCTCCATGTGTGGAGCCTACATGTATTGTACTTGTATTTCCTTATCTTTCAACTGTTGAGTAACGTTAAAGCTGCAGTAGGTGACTTTTTGAAGAAGATATCGGTGAATGGGCATGTTCAGTGTAATTGGTAGCAATCATAGAAATGGATGCCGTGAAAGAAATCCAGCGTCATATCCTGTGTTTATACTAGGGGTGCACAGCGAGGGCTGATCCACTTTTTTGTGCCAACTTCTGCTCTTAATTATTTAATTAGCTAAATAATGTCTGGATCAGACATTTGTATATACACTAGCTACAGTTACAGATTGCAAGTGTAACCTAAAGATTTGACTGTGCTCAAGTACGGGAGTGAACCAACATCAATTCCAGAGCTGTCAGAAAAATAAATTAGTGTAATTGGTTGGAACAAAAACCAGCTTGCAGGCCCGGAGTTGTGCACCCCTGGTTTATACCCTCAAATTCTGTGTTATAAAACCAGGGACACAAAACAAAGTGGTTGACATTTATATAGGGCCTTTATCCAAAGCGCTGTACAATTGATTCTTCTCATTCACCCACCCATCCATCCATCCATCCATACATACACCCAATCACACACCAACAGAAATTGGCTGCCATGCAAGGCACCAACTAGCTTGCTAGGGGTTAGGTGTCTTGCTCAGGGCCACTTTGACAAACCCAGGGTGGGATCGAACCGGCAGCCCTCTGACTACCAGACGACTGCCCTGAGCTCCAGAGCCAATGTCGCCCGTTATAACGTGTACCAGTCAAAGGCAAAGGCAACAATGACATCGGCCTCACGCATTCACATGACAGTACACATAGCTAGACGAGTTGCGAAAGATTGATGTCAGTATTTCCAGGCGTCTACTTTCTTATTGTGCCTTGTTGTGATGGCTTTCTCTGTCAGGCTCCTCTCGACAGGCTGAATGCGGGACTTCAGAGCGTGGCCGTCGTCCCTCGTCAGTGACACTGACTTCCTGAGAGATCTTTGATGATATTCTTATACAGCCGGCACTGTTGTGTCCCACACAAATTTCCTTCAGGACAGTAAAGTCCATCTTTTTATCTTATCTGATCTTATGATGTAGAGACCAAAGAAGACTGGCTAAATTATCCCACCCTTATGATCTCCTTGTATTTTTTAATCTGCAATTTGTTGAACTTTGCACTCGTTTATGGAAAATGTTTTTATCTACAGTAAAGAAAATATTCACAACAATTGTTTAAATACAGACGATTTCATTTAGTATCGAGGTGAATACAGAGATGTGACCTGCTCTATCAAAATCAGTCACGTTGACCCTAAAACTTATTTTGAGTTCGAAATTTAAGCTTTCTAACGATACCAAAGTTATCGTTCTACTTCAGATATTATGGGAGTTGTATTCCGTTTTATTTTGAGTGCCACCAAAACCATGTTTTTGAGAAAAATAGCTTTGAAGTTTCATTGTGAGGCTTGGAGACTACCGAAACTGGGCTAACGAAACTCTGGGACTTTTTACTCTGAACATTTACTCTTGACGTTAGCCACAAACACAGCTGATGTGGTTGTTTGGGACTAGTGAACGGTGACAAGCTGGCTAGCCCCCAAACAATGCACAACTCCGGTGTTACTTTCACTTTGACATCTAGCGTGTAAAAGTTTTTACATAGACATCGAGTTATGTTAAATTAGCCTTCCCAATTTACAACAGATTATGATAGAATGGGTCACTTATATATTATATACTGTATATAAAAAATTCATAAATAGCAATTTTATCCATTTAAAATAAAACCTACAACACAATAAAGTGTGTAACAAGTGAAGGGGTATGAATACTTTCTGAAGCCACTGTGTACTCTCTGCATTCTTTTCTTCACTCTGTGGGAGACTTACGTTAAAGGTCAGTTTCGATTGTGTCAGAGTTTGAGGCTATAAAATTAAGATGTATGTGCCACCGTGTTCAGTGCTAGTCCTTCTTAACTAGTACCATCATTTGGAGAAGTTGTCTGACTAAAATAAAGTCTTCACTCTTCAGTCCTGGCTATTTGTGAGCATCTTTTTTGGTACCTGGGATGATTCATGTAGGTTTTCCCTCAGCATCATTTGTCCTTTAAGATGCTGGCTGTATTCTGTTTCGCAGAATTTGAAGTTAGTCAGCTTGCTGTTTGTGGGTGGGTGTACGTGTCCTGTCGTGTGTCTAGTAATGTCTGGCAGTGAAAGTTCTGGAAACAATGAGGTGCGTGCTTTTTCTCCAGTGCATGTATCCTTTGTATGTGTGTGAGTTACACTACAGAGCTACACAGGTAGCCTTGCATGTGTCTGAGTTACACTACAGAGCTATACAGGTAGCCTTGCATGTGTGTGAGTTACACTACAGAGCTACACTACAGAGCTACACAGGTAGCCTTGCATGTGTGTGAGTTACACTACAGAACTACACAGGTAGCCTTGCATGTGTGTGAGTTACACTACAGAACTAAACAGGTAGCCTTGCATGTGTGTGAGTTACACTACAGAGCTACACAGTTAGCCTTGCATGTGTGTGAGTTACACTACAGAGCTACACTACAGAGCTACACAGGTAGCCTTGCATGTGTGTGAGTTACACTACAGAACTACACAGGTAGCCTTGCATGTGTGTGAGTTACACTACAGAGCTACACAGGTAGCCTTGCATGTGTGTGAGTTACACTACAGAGCTACACAGGTAGCCTTGCATGTGTGTGAGTTACACTACAGAACTAAACAGGTAGCCTTGCATGTGTGTGAGTTACACTACAGAGCTACACAGGTAGCCTTGCATGTGTGTGAGTTACACTACAGAGCTACACAGGTAGCCTTGCATGTGTGTGAATGGTATGACTGTGAAATGGAGCACAAACTTCATGACTTACTTTGTTGTATTAATATTTCATTCCACACACCTTTCAAATGTCAACTCGGTGATTTAGATGTGTTTAGTGTGTTTTTCTCTGAGAACTGAGTTGGGATAAGTAACATGAAAAATAATCTCCTAATAACATCTGCAATATCAAGCCTTGTGCTCAGTATATTCCTTCAGGAAAGTGCTGAATTGAGAAAATGAATTGATATTTAATGTTTAATTATGGGGGTAAATCAGATCAAATCTGTTTTTGCTTTAATCAGTATTGATTTTGAGATAAAGCATTCTGAATTCTGCTAATTGTTATTGCCAAAGAGGGCCTTTCTGCTGCTTGACCAGCTACCAGTTCAGACAAGCAACCAGCACTATCTGGTTGCCCAGCTCATACCCAGCTAGACCAGCTTTATGACCAGCTTGAAGTAAAAAATCTAAAGAATTGAGGACCACACTGATTTCACCGGTTATTCAATAATTTCCTCAGTTGGAAAGTTTGACCTTTCCAGAGGAATTTCCCCTTTGGTACATTCAGTGAAAGTATTAGACTAAATAACAAATTAATAAACTCATTTAAAGTCCTGGGATCGGAATATGATGTTTGTGGCATGCATATCTATTTCTCTCATAATGATGTCTTAAGAGGGATAATAATCCCATAATAGTCATCTAATGTGTCTACACAGCGAAATGGCCGGTGCTAATTCAACCCTAACAGAGTCCATCAGGGCCATATGTAAGAGTTCTATTCAATTAAATCGTATTTGTATAGCGCTTTTTTACAGATTTTTAAGATTGTCAGAAAGCAGCTTTTCAAAGAACCCAGGCCCGAAACCCCCTCAGAAAAACTCCCTGACTAACAGGAAGAAACCTTGAGCAGAACCAAGCTCACATGGGGAGTCCATCTACTTCTGGCCAGCACTGGGCAAACGGTGAGTTTAACAGTAGTGTTATATATAATATATAATTAAATGAGATTAAATAAAGAAATTAAATAAATAATTATACGAATAATAAATTATGCAAATAATAATTATGCAGATGACAAATATAGATGATTATCCGTGAAGGTCCGGTTCTTGGCAAGAGTTGATTTAACATTGAATATTTTACTCTGGCAGAACAATCGACAGCCTGTTACAATTCAGGGGATGCAATCGTGGCTGAAATTAAATCCCAGAATACACAGGGGGTGCAGAGGACGGAGTTTGTGATCCCCTGCTCCTCACAGACACACTGCCTGTTCTCATCATCAAACATTCAAGATTATGGCATTCGTACAGCATGCGTTTTATGAGAGTGGTTGTCAAATTGGCAGAGGAAATCAATCATGTCGTGGCCTGGAAGCAGATATCTAATCCATATCCAAACTGTGGTACTGTGGCACATTTCAGCAACAGTCATCCAAAACACACACAGATACTGGTGCTTGGCTCATATTTCTGTTTGATGTTTTATTTGGTACTGTATTTCTCATTGGATGATTGATAGAAATGGCCATGCATAATGTATGTTCAGTGCCCTCCATAATGTTCGGGACAAAGACCCTTCATTTATTTGCCTCTGGTGTCTATACATAGTCCCCCCATTTCAGGGCATCATAATGTTTGGGACACAGCAATGTTATGTAAATGAAAGTACTCATGTTTAGTATTTTGTTGCATATCCTTTGCATGCCCTGACTTCTTGAAGTCTGGATATTTTATTTTCAGGTTGTCCTACAAGCGATACTCCAACTCTTTGCATTTGAATGGATCTCAATGAGAATTTGGGGGTGGAACTAGATTTAGCTGTAAATTATGCTGATACAGTATGGAACATGTTTGTTGGCTAAATGGCTTTACGTCATCAAGGGTCCAAGCCATCAAATGAGCCACAAACCACTGCGCTGCTGCCAGATATGCAGTAGATCTGAAAATAATTGTTTCTCCTGAATATTTTTTCCATTGAGTTCAACAGGAAAATATGTCAGGAGAAACAATTATTTTTGTATCTACTGCATAGCTGGCAGAGGCATGGTAGTTTGAAGCTCATTTGATACCTTGAACCTTTTTTATTTTAATTACAAATATCAATGTGTGGAGTAAAAGAGGCAAATAAATAAATGATGGGTCTTTGTCCCAAACATTATGGAGGGCACGGTATGCACAGTAATAAGAATACAGGAATATACAGGAATGCATAACGGCGTCATACAGTAAGATATAGTTCTTTATAAACACCTCGTGTCACAGCGCAGTGATGATCCCAGTGTCAGGTGGGAGACACTGGAAAGGTTTTCCCTTCTTTCAGGAGTTAGAAAAAGGCAAATACACTTTAAGAAAGATATCAGCAGTTAATGTTTCCAAGATGACAAAATGGAGGCTTTGGGGGAACGATATCCCTTCAAAGGTGCAGAAAACTGTCTTTACACGGAACTGACAAAGGAAAGTATGGACGTCTGGACTAAACCCTCCGCAGTTAGGGTCTGTAGGCGAGGTAGCTGCTGCCTGTCGTCCTGACATATCCCCAGGTTTTGGGAGACAGCAAGAAACTTTCAAAGAGGAGGAGCAACCCTTCCCAATCCTCCACCACCCCTTCGTCTCACACACACTGCAAAATGTCTGTCTTAACAAGTGTCTTAGTTTTGTAAAATATTTTTTACACATTGTTTCTCTCAATTTGTAAATATTAGCTTGTTTTAAACTACGTTTTGCATGACAAGCAAAACCGTCTTACCCCATTGGCAAATTTGTAAAAGACTCAAACTGTCTCACCTTATCTTTTTGTCTTATTTTTCAAAAGGAGTAACATAACATAATGATGGGAACAGGACATTCAGCTCAGCAATCCTCGCCTTGACAGAAATAAGATTTTAATATCTTAATGTGACAGAAATACTTGTCTTTGCATCAGAATACTGGTTTGTGAGTAACTGTGACATTATTATGATGGGGAAGCCTATAGCCTAGTGGTTAAGCTGCTTGTCTGGGGGTCCCAGTTCAAACCCCAGTGTAGCCACAATAAGATCCATGCAACTGTGGTCCCTTGAGCAGGGCCCTTAACCCAAAATTGTCCCCTGCTTTGTCAAAATCAACTGTAAGTCGCTTTAGATAAGTGGGTCAGCTAAATAACTGTAATGTAAATATATTTGGAGATATGTTTCTGTTGGTTCTGTTTTTCTCATGTAAATTGTCAGCGCATTGATTACCAGAAAAGATCAGGCCCATAGAGGTCCATTTTATCACGGCAAACTGTTTCTAAAAGAATTGTCATCTATAAAATTTGTCCCATCTCAGTGAAACTATCTGGATGGATAGATAGTACTCTGGGGAAAAGTGGAAATGTGGGTAACACTCTACTTGATCCCCTCACCATATGGCTGCCATACACATGACGTAGCAGCTGTCACAAGATGACATAACAGAGGATGCCAGTTGTCAAATGATATAAAACTGTCACACTTCCATCGGTAAATGTAATGACATTTACACACAGCATTGTAGGAGAGGGCAGTGTATGAATGTTTGAACGAGCTAGCCCACCCTTGTAAAATGTACAATCAACAGTCAGAAAGCACTCTGCATTTAAAAAAGGATTGGATTATCGCCATATCACTCTTACCCACACAATGGTATCTGCCTCACTGCCATGGGTGATACTACCAGATCAGATTAGCACTTGTCTCCTGGAGGATTCAGAAAATGGCCCTTCGCTTGCCCTACCCACAATGCCATGCTCTAGACAGCAGGAGCTGTGGGTGAGGTCATCAAAGGGCAGAAACCTGCTGGGGGTAAACTTCCCGGTGGCCATTTTGAGATAAACTCACGTCACGGCATCAGAGGCAGCAGCGAGACATGCGGCCTTATTTCTGCCAACAGTTATGCAGTATCTCATGTGCCCACTCCTCCCTCTAAGGTCTGTCTCCTATCTAATCATTAGCCCAGGGAAGGGAAAAGTACGAGTCCCCCTGGAAACTCACGCTGCTGTGAACTGCGCAGGGGTTGCGGTGAACGTCTGGGCTCTTTTCGGAGCTTCCGCCCCCAGAGCGAAGCCTCCTCCTCTCAGTGCGGGATAGTGTTTGATGGCTGATAAGGGTAATCCCAGCCCGTTCCGGAGCCTCCGGGAAGAGTCAGCCTTTCACGCTCAGCCTACCCCGATCTAACCAGCCCTGGGCTCTCTCTCCGCAGTAAACCACTCGCTCTTGTTTTGTTTTTGTCTCTGGATTTGCGGGTCCGCCCTGATCCGCTTTGCCTTTTTGAAAAGCCGCGGCTCGACTGAGCCACTGCTTGCTGACTGCATTGTCCGTCGACTTCCCTGGCCACGGCACCGGGGCTTAGAGGCTGGAGCAGGCCTCTCTGCTGGTCCCTCACAATGGCCTCACAAGGTTCTCTCAGAAGGAGGCCGGACCAAAAGGGAAGCTTACTGTCGACCAAACCCTCTCATCGTTTTTTATAGTTAGGAAAATGGGGCACCTCAAACGGTCTTCATCAGGTATTCAGATGCGGGCACTTGTGGTCAGCTTCCTGAATTACACGACAAGGAACAACAACAATAGGATCCATCATTTACATAAATTAACGGTCTGTCCAACCAGTCATAGTCAGTATTGTTGCAAATGACAAATGGTTAGGGAGGAGCTTAGATACAGGAAAAGTTAAAAGTGTGCCCTTTTACTATCTATTTCATTGCTTTTTGTTGCTGTATTTGCCTTGTGATTTCTGAAGTTCTCCTGTAAACTCTTTCACCATGACACTGCTCCCAATTCTTTTATTTTTACATTGACTTTTTTTGTATAGCCTGTTTCCTTTTTCATGGGCTTTCTATCTAATTCTTTATATCGCAGTATATCGCAGAGGTTTGTCTTCATTAAAGCAAAAAACTAAATGTGGTCTAATTTCTATCAACTGTCACTCTCCGGAGGTAGGCTACATTTGTCCATCGTCTCACTTAAAAGTATTTTCATATTCTCTGCACACTTTTCACATCTATAACCATTTCTGTTTCTATTTTCTCTCAGAAATCTTCATGGACATGCAAATTGGAGACAAAATTTAAACTCCAACTCTTCTCCTCAAGAGCAGGTATGTCTTCGTTAAAAGTAAAAATATGTGAGTCACCTAATTTCTCAGGGGATGTCTTGCTTTATGTTGAGTTGTTTCAAACTGAATTCATGAACAGTTCGCCAAAGCCAAGGTAATATCAGTGGAAAAAAATGGCCGTGTAGAACTGTTTTCTTGTTTTTCTGATGGTAAGGCAAAGTGAACCTAACCGAGTGATAGAAAATAGAAGTTTAAGAGAAAGTGTGCCTTGGAATATGACTATTAGGATAAGATTAAGATTAGATTAAATACAATTATTATTAGTATTATTAAAAATGTTCAGATTATTACACAAGAAGAAGCTAATGTCCTATTCTCAAAGAAAAAAAAACATCATAGAGCACGTGAACCTGCTTTTCTATTTAACCCTATCCACTTTGCCCCCTTTTTGTTGAGTCATCGACATCTGAAATTATTGTTCATATTTATATCATACAAAAAATGTCTTTACATTTTGTATTTAAAAAAATTGGGTTTATAGAAAAAGAAGCTTTTCTGATCATCTGTTTCTGGACAAAAAGATATGCAGATGTTTCATATTTGGAGACACTTGAGGACATCTGGGTGCAGTTTTGGGAAATTCATGTGGAATTTGAATTCTTGTCAATATATTTTCCATATTTTGTACACAAATTTCTACACAGCTAAAAGGAGTTCTTGGTTGGTTCTTGATGTAGAAATAGAGATATTCAGTGCTAAACTATTGTTGTTGTTTTGTATTTTAGCTTACTATAGTGTATGCTCTGAAATAAATTTGTTCTGGTACAAGCCTCTTTAATTTAAGTCTTCAACCATGTGTATGCAGTAAATAGTTTTTGAGATATTGAAACTTTTTATAACTAGTACAAAATAGGTGGAAATTGCCCTCTAGCAGGGGCAAAGTGGAAAGAGAGCAGCCCTCCAAATTGGTAATAGTTACTCCAAATATACCATTTTACCAATTATACCATATGGTGTGTTTCAATTTAGCATAGGGAGTGAATCTGACTAATATGTTGACACAATGGTTACAGTATCTTTGATTTAATTTTCAAATCCAAGTACACAAAATTGTAAGTACACAATATTCATTTTATGTGTTGTGACAGTGATGTAGACTGAAACTGAAACCGCAATTAGTGTGTCTTGTGAATCTACAGTAAATATTAGCTTTTTGCCTCTATTTCAGGTAGTTTTACAGTATATCACAGCTGCTAACTGCTCTGCCAAATGACTGTCAAACTGTAGCTGTATACTTGTTTAATACATTTTTCTTCACTAATTACTATGGATTCTGATAACTGGGCGATGCTCTGTATGCCAAGCAATATGTTGTGGGTGTGATTAAAAGTCCTATTTTTCAGTATTGCTTGTGCGATTTTCATCACAGTTCCTGTTTCTCACTGCCAGAGGCCGGCAGTTCTCCGACCTTAATGTCTGCCATTTTGTCTCTGTGGTTTACATTTTGAGTCTTTCCATCATCATATTACAAGCAATCCTAACGCAAACACTCTTTCAGCAGCCCTGACCCTAAGATGTCCGCCTGGTGGAAGGGCAGGAGATAAAGTTGAAGATTGGGGACCAGTGACAAGGGGAAGACTGCATCATGAGGTGCCCCCCAGTTGGTGACCAAGATGATGGGAGCACTCTCGTCTGGCTGCAGGCTACCTGAAAGAGGCCAAGACCGGTTCCCTGTTGCACCACTTCCTTTGGCCCAAAATGAATGGGGGCGGTAATATGGAGCCAGGAGTTTCAACACTACATCAGGGCTACGCTCCTTATAGATGAGGTGTCAGGGGTCCTCATGGGCTTAGAGGGACATGGGAGCCTGAGAGGTGGGTGGAAGGCTATCTCCTGAACCTGAACCAAATAGGTGGGTGGATGGCCAGGTAGAAAGACAAGGCCTGCTACAGTAGTGAAGCACAGGCCCTTCCATTGTTACTGGGTCATTACATTACATTACATTACATTATTGGCATATGCTCTTATCCAGAGCGACGTACAGTTGATTAGACTAAGCAGGAGACAATCCTCCCCTGGAGCAATGCAGGATTAAGGGCCTTGCTCAAGGGCCCAACGGCTGTGCAGATCTTATTGTGGCTACACCAGGATTAGAACCACCGACCTTGCGTGTCCCCAGTCATTTACCTTAACCACTACGCTATGCTACATTCCCTGTAAAATCAACAGGCCATGACCCCCAACATCCGAAAATGATTCTGTAACCCCAACCAATGAGACAAGCACCCCTGAAACATAATTTTGTGGAAAAATATTCTTGTGTCTAAGCAGTTAAGTTAATTGATGGCACCCAAATTGAACATTCATTTCATATGATGAATACAACAGGCCTTTTCCTGCATAGAGAATTCCAAGGTGGGCCCCTTAATCATTTTCCATGCTGCCTTGACAATAATTTGACCGGTGTTGGCAATAATAAAAAGGCTTTTTTCAGAAGCGTTGCGAACTGTGGATTACTATCATTTGAATATGCAACGGTACCACTATTCCAGAGAGGCGCTGGAGCATAATCAACACTGAAGCACCTCGGGGACAAGGCGACGACAACAAAGGAGGAAGCTTTGGTGCAGCGGTAAAGCTCCTTGAGGCTGGTGACAATATGATTTCTGGTTTTAGGCTGCCGGTTTGCGCTCATGAACTGTTTCTACCAAAATAAAAGTGGGTTATTTTTGTGCTGTTTAAGAGATTAGAATTTGAAGGAATTTAGAATATCCACTTGAAGCCTGATGTGACTAAAAACTGTGTTTGACTGTAAACCTGGAGATTATCGCTTGTTAAATTAAATGACTTAATAATGCTACACCCAATGAAAATCTATTCATTATTGTTGAAACTTCATGAATATAATACATTCTTATTTTAGTTATATTACTTTTTATAGATAACTTGAAAAAAGATGATATAGTGAATTCATTACACTGTGTTTCAGGGGCAGGAGCAAACCAGCACAATCTGTAATATTACTTACTACAAATATACAGTATACGTGCTTTATGGCACAACATATGAAGAACATGTATAGCAGTAAATTGTGAAATGATGTACTTTGAACAAACATTGCCGAACTAAGATTGTGATTGCAAATGTGATTTGTTATTTTTAATATGTGCCTATACGCTGTGGGGAATGAAATGACAGATACTAAATAAATAGGAGTCTGGTGAATCAGATTTTTCTAGATCTGAAGTTTCTAAAGCAGGTGAGTTTGTAATTGCTGTGTCATAATATTATTTCTTTTTTTGCTGTGCTATAATTATTACAGCAGCCAAAATTTGGGTCATTTGAAGATAGGACGATGCAAAATTTCCATACAAATGTTTTTTCTCCTGAAAAAGCAAATGATTCTAACTCCATAAATGCAGGGTGGAATGGATTCCTTAGAATGTCAACAATATAAATCACACGTGTTGCGGGTAATGTATTCACACTAGGAACTGTGGCTGGGGTTTAACTACCATACATCCACCCTATTTGCATTTTAGAGATCACAAATCTCGCTCTCCTGTGAAGGCAAAGGACGTGCAAAGGAGTAAAACTATGGAGAATCGGTTCCTAAAAAAACCCTGCTATTTGAATCAGATGTGTTTCAGACAATGCATTCACAGCAATTGTGGCCTTGGACTAACCCCTGCATATCCACCCTAAAGTGTAGGCTACTATATGAATCAGATTAAATTTAGACATATTTCATTTCCAGGATTTTTTTTTAGTTTTTTGAAAGCTGCATATAGTGTTGCAAATAAGGTTGTAGCATGCATTAAAACGAGTACTTTTTGTTTGTGAAGTTTGAATTTGATGCTGACACAGCCTTTTCTGCCAGGTATACATCTTATATATTCATTGTAGAACTGAATGATCAGATCCTGTTTTTGGCAATGACGGGTCAGAATTTTGCTTTTTGCAACTCCATGACACCTTTCTCTGAAGCCGGTTTTCTCACTGTTCGTACCTTGTAAGACTGACCTTGAATACTGTTTAGCTTCGTTAATGGACCATGATGGCAGAGTTATTGTTAATATGCATTAAATCTAATATCTTAATCTATATGTCAAGATGCTTAGCCTTTTGCCGAGTTTCTTTCAGGTTCTGAGGTTGTTCCGTCTGAGGTGCCAGTTTTTGGGGCGATGCTGTGATTCTCTGCTGTAGTAGAGACGTACTTCCACTTTCTCCGTACCTGGTCAAGTTTCAAGTTTTCATAGGGTAGCTCTGAATGTCTCACCACTCCATCAAGCAGCAGTGGACTCTACGCCCATTTCATTTGAACTCCAGTTTAGGACTTCATGTGTTTGTCTACCAGTTGAGTTTCTGCTTCAGGGCCAGATGAATTTTGTGGACCACTTTTGCTGCTTTCAGAAATAACAATTACTGCAGGACAGAATTTCCTTTGTAAACCTAGGGAGGCGACCAGTATCTTTTGATCACGATGAACACAAATTGTGTGCTCATCCTTGCATCCTCAAGCCAGTCCTCCAGGAAAGCAATTTAGTTTGTTAATTTCCTAGCAACTTCAAATTCTTAATCCCAATCATCCTTGAATCGTGCACTAAGTGGCAGCTGTCTGAGTGAGCTATGCCTATTCCTGAGAGAGCTATGGGGCTATCTCCCTCGAGTCATGCATTCAAGGCAGTCCTAAAAAAAGAGAAAGTAAACCACTATATTGTAACTTTATGTAACTTTTTTCAGTTGAATAGGGTTGTAGTACCTATTCGTGGACAGGTTCGTGTGAAAACTGCAAAACGTACACATGTTTACAATCTTATTTAAAATGGGCAAAAAGGACAGCTGCGGTGGCACACAGCTAAAGTATCGGACCTTGATGTAGGCATCAAAAGTAACGGACCTTGATGTAGGCATCAAAAGTAACGGACCTTGATGTAGGCATCAGTTCGTTGCAGTTTCACACCAGGTTTCGATTGGCCGGCTCACATGGAGCGGCATAATTGGCTCACCGCTCCGAGGGCAGGGGGAGAACGAGGGGGGTTAGTGAGATCGGCATGTACAACAGCACCCCAGACACCTCGGAATCATCACGTACAACAGCACCCCAGGCACCTCGAAAATCACGGTCGCGGGAGGGACAATGAGGCTTGGAGAAGGAGTGTCGTTCTCCAGATCACCTGATCCATCCGGGCCGTCGAGGGACGGGGTGTAGGTAATGTGTCCCAAGCTCACACACGGGCAATTGGAATAGATTGGGCACAAATGGCCATCAAAGTGGGAGAAAACGGAAGAAAATCAGAAACAAATGTAAAGAATGTAAAATAAAAAAAATACTGGAAACACCCTGTACCTAGTTATGTACAAAACAATTCATTTTTATCCTCCAGTGTTTATTTTTTCCCATTACTTTCAGATTGTTTTTCTGTGCCGGCGAATAGCATTAGCCGCTAAGGGGATGTACTATTGGACACTGGAACTGGAAACCAGTATTAGCCTTTATTTTTTTCTATTTTGCTACAAGTGGGCCCACTCTAAGCCATGAAGCTAGCATGTCTTCAAAAAGAATGGGTCCATGGTCCCATCTACTCACCAGTTTATTTTGAAACACCTATTATTTTGAATTAACCTTTAAAGACCAAAAATACATTTTGATGCACTGAGTGCACCACATAGCAAAGCAAGCATTTGCTCAAATGAAGTCCCCACCTTTAGCATTCGCTTGAATCAAGTCCCCACCTTTGTTTAACCCTTTCAGTCTCAGTCTTTGGTTGAGAAAATGTATGAAGTTCAGGGTTTTAATAGGGGCTCAAAACAACAGTATAGCAGTCATTTTGATTGGTTGAAAAGAGTGGCATATGGCCCTCTTGGGACTGAAAAATACTGCAATTTATGTGTTGTTCCTTTCCAAGGTGTCATTCTGGTGTGACGAGAGAAGAGAAAAGGGTGAGTGGTCCAGTGCTGGTCGGTGTTCAGGTTGTGCCAGGGTGTCGTACCGTCTGGTGCAGTGGTTGGGGAACCTGGGAGAGGAGGGAGTCCCGCAGGGGAGAGGACGGAGAGCCCAGGACCTTCCAGGTGCCAGGCTGGCCGAGCAGCCATTTTGTTATGCTGCATATTCCTGTCGGTAAACTCATGGGTCTGCTGTTTTGCTCTCTTTCCAGATGTAAATCTCCGGGTGCGACAGTGTTCACAGATTGTGAGCATGTGGCTCTACCACTGTGAGTGTTTTTGCCCACTGTTTTAATTTAGTGGTTTTTAGGAGGGGGGTTTTTTTGTACTGTGTCTTTTCTGGGAGAAATTTTGATTAACATTAGATAATCCCACCTCCTTTTGGGAGAGGTGGTTATGTGGGAGTTTACTGCAGATATTGTAATTTTCTTGTGTTGTGAATATACACCAGGGTTATTATTGTTCTGTCTTTTCCATTCGATTTTATTGCTGCACTTTTAAATAAATTCTGATTCAATTCCGAGTCCGCTGTGTTCGTTTTTATTTCACTTTTATTTTGGTGATATGTCATTTTTTATATAATTTCATTTTAGTTTTAGTTTCTGTTTCACGAGAAGAATGTAGCTTCACTGGAAGTGCTGTTAGGATGAAACGGCTTTGCCTTAACAAAAAGAGGATGGAAGAACAGCAGGTGGACTCATCAAAAACTGAAATTCAGTCTTACTGGATATAGACAGAATTTTTCATTTGAAAACCTCGAAAGAAGGTTGGGGGTATTCACTCATGATATTACTATTTAATCTGCTTTCTGAGAACTAAACCCTGCCCAGACATATTTCTTTGAGTTTTTAAAGTATTTTCTGCATCATTTCAAATCAAATAACTTTCAATATATATATATTTTTTCAAATAATTACAAATAAGGAAAGACACGAACATGCAGGCCATTTTAGCAACACTTATTTCCACCAACTCTTACACGATTAATAATTTTGCTATAATATTTATTGTGTGTGTACGATCTGTAATTAATACAGTTTGTCATTAGGGGAGTGTTTTGTGTATATCTGCTTGCACTGCACCTGGCATGTTTTTGCATTCTCTATCATTTTTACGCTCTATTTAGGCCAGAGTAGGTTTATTTGCATTAATTTATTTTCCTTTTGGTGAAATTTTAAGTCACTCTGGTCACTGGATATACCGTTTTCATACCGTCTGTATAAACTATATTACGATGCCTTTGTTTTTAGCTACAATGATTATTTATTTTGTAACAGTGGGTGAGGCATAAACACACAAGGGGTCCTCACTTTCTGTTCTGTTTTTGGAAATCTCCCGTCAACACAAATAACGGTACAGTCAGTATCCTTATCATGGAAATTCCATAGTAGTTTTTCATTCCAAAAATGTGCTAGCCATTGTTTACATAGTATTTTTGTTGTTGTCTGTTTTGTCATTGCATACACACTGAAAAGTACTGGACTGTTTGTATCCATAGGAGTACTATTATCTATGGTTTGTATCAGCTCTCAGGAACAAGATAAGCCCACGTAGAAGGTACATTCAATATACAGCTGGCTAGTGAACAGGTATCAGAGTGACAACTGAGGAGAATTTTATCTGATCAAATTACATTTCCAATGGTGCATACTGGTGTTTGCTGGGCTTGCATAAACCACAGACATTTTTTTTGACTATGTAAGTAAACCATAACTTTCAAAAAGCAGGCTGAGAACTTTACGCACTGAAACATAAAATACTTCACATTGTCTATGTCTAAACTATGACTCACTATGTGGAGGTCTTGAAAAAGTCAGGGGGAAAGAGAGCACACACTTCAGGAGAATTTCAGTGTATGTCTTCCTGGAGAATTTCATGTACAATACATTGTATTTTACACATGATGAGGCCCATAATATCATTTGGTTACCAAATGTCCTTTTGGAATCACCAAATGGCCTTTTTGGAAACCTGCCTAGACATAGCTTTGAAAAAACAATGCACATTGCTTGTTTGTAGTAGTATTGAAATCAAATCTGAAACATTCTGGATTTGTTTTGAGTTGTGGCTGTGATTCCTTTGTGATTCTAAGGCCACCAGGCACAAGAATCTGTATCCACTCAAAAAATATTTTTGGTGTGAAAATAAAACTTCTGTTACATTGTCAGTAATATCTAGAGTATTTCTGACGTGTGGAAAACAAAACCCCAGTAATTACCTTTCAGAACAGACCAGGAATATGCCTGTAGTCAAAAGGGTTCTAGAATAGTATTTTATTTTTGGTATGTGATTTTCAGGCGAGTGTTTAAAATAAGAGGGCACTAGAGAAAGGGTTAACTATAAAGCATTGCACATCAGCTGTTACTTGTGTGCTGCAATTTGTTTCCTTGCTTATTGAATGACTTCTCATTTTGTGAACAATCGATTTTCACACCAAGATGCCTGGAAACATCAAAACCATAGATTGAACATCCATCAAGATCTGACAGAATCTTTATGTGTCAGCTTACATTAACAAATATGTTCACATTGGTGGTATACAGGGTGTTGAGCGCATTAGCTCAATTTCCTAAAAAGATGTGCATGCTTACCAAAAGAAACCACTACAATTTTAAATCCAATTTAGAAACAGGACTTCCCAAATTATGCTTTAGACGTGTAAAACATGCACGCCTCCGGTCAAGGGACCAGAAAGGGATTCAGAAAGGTGTAGCAGGGGGTCTGCAGCAAAAATAAGAAAATAAATACAATGTGCCAGCTCCTGTATTTTCTGTTTCCTGATTTTCTGTCTAAGTCTGTTTTCGCCTCTTATTTCCCTCTGTGACCACCATAGTTTCCAGTTTCATTCGCTCATTTATTTGCTCCACCTGTGTTTCATTTTGCGTCTCTGCCTCCCCAATCCTTATATGTACTTCCTTCCTGTCTCTTGTCATTCACTTCACCTGTTTCTCATTGTCTATCAATCAATTAGTCTATTTAAACCTGTCATGTTCAGTTTCTTGTGACTAGTTTGTCTTGTCCCATTTTCCAAGTCTGCCCTTGTATTCCTTTCCCCTGGTTCTAGCCTTTTTCTGCTACCCCGTATCCTGTCTGTTTTTCTGTGCCCTGATTTTTGCATTCTCTGGTTTTTGATATCTGCCTGTTTCGACTTTCTGTGTTTCTGTTCCCGACCCTGGTTCTAGCTCCCCCGTACCTGTGTCCTGTATCTGTTTTGCTCCGCTTTGCTCTGCTCAGTTCTGTTCTGGATTTTTTGTTCATGACCACTGCCTACTCTTTGGACTCTGTCTCTTTGTATTACGATTTCTGTACCTCTGCCCCGTTTGGACTGACCACCCATTTTTTTTAAGTTTTGCCTGCCTGTTTGAATTATGCTCTGTCTGCCCCTTCATTAAAACTTGCCGAATGTTATAATTCTCTCAACTAATTCTCATGATGTATATATTTATATAAACAACTTGCTTATATACAGTGGGCTCCAGAATTATTGTCAGGATTTGTGGGACAGAAGAACCAAGTGCAGGGGATATAAATTAACGGTAGGCTTTAATAACAGGCAGATCAAGGCAGGCAGGGGGCAAATTCCAGCAAACGGATAACAAGGAGCATCAGATGCGTAATAGTACAAAAACATGTCCAGTAACCGGTAGGCAGTCCAAGTACAAAGCGACAGTACAAAAACGCAGTCCAAGAAACAGCCCATAAAACAGGCAGAGGTGGATATCAGGTAATCCAAACGGAACAGAAGACACGGGTAACCGGGAAGTAGGTTGCGCGATATAACTACCGCGGTACTTCAAATAGTTTTTTAGCACAATAAAAACTCTGGCAGGTGGCGATAGGTTTTGTTCCTTCTTTTAGTCTTTAATCATACTTGATGTGGTAACACATCTCTGAAAGCAGACACTAAACGAGTTACCTGACAGGAGGCACACACTCTACAAGAAAGAAAAGGTGCCAGAAGCCAATATAAATAAAATACCTGAATGTGAAAATATGTCCATTGAGTAGCACAAGTTTGTTACTTTAAATATGACTCCCCCACACAGTTATATTGTGCTTTCGTACCTCTGACCATTAGTTGTGTTTAATGGGGAATGATAGAAATGGACAGATTTTAACGATAACAACAACAAACAAAATGCCAGAGCCTCATTAGCTGTTCATTTTAGCCACTGTTAGTGGTGAACAAAGTAAATCCTTCTACGACTCTGACCTTGTGTTGATGCAACCTCTCTCACGCCCTACCCATCAAACCACCAGACTACCGCAAGCCAGACATTGTATACAGGAATATGTGTAAAAACACATTCACTTCAGTAACTCTTTAGAGGAGTGGATTGGACATTTATATTTCATGTTTTCTAAATAGCTTAACTAAGGTTTCCCTTTTGATTTCAGACATGCCATGGCATGCAATCATTATACACTGTTAATGAGCTGGAAATCTACAGGATCCATATTAGAAAAGCAAGATTTGTATTTGTGGACGATGTGTTTAAAGGTACAATAGATACGTTTTTTGTATTAAAACATTGTTACAGGACAATTTTTCAATCCCTTCCTATCATTGAAAAAGGCTCACTGACATACACTGATGTTGACTCACCCTCTGCCTGTGTTTATAGTCATTAAATTTGGGTTTCAATTTGGTTGACGGATCAGCACTATACCAAAACGTTGTATTGCTGTACAATAATGCAAGTTCATTGGTTGAAAAAAGTGCCACAGCCAATGGCGTTTCAACGTCATGTGTTCAGAGAAAAGGGGTGGGATAAATCGTGTTGTGGTTTGAACGTGTTTGTTGCTGCAATTCCTCTCTTGACAGTTAGAAGTGCGAAATTACCTATTGTACCTTTAAATTAGAGAATGTGAAGACATTAATGTTTGGATGTTAAACAGATAGAGGTGTTGGAAGTTACTTGAACAGGTAGTATTGCTATATACACTCAGTGATCACTTAATGGGTAGACTTGTATACCAGCTTATAAATGCAAATATTTCATGAGCCAATCATGGGGCAACTAAATGCATAAAAGCATGGTCAAGAGGTTCCAAGGGAAGAAATGTGATCTAGGTGATGTGGACCGTGGAATGAATGCGAGACAGGGTGGTTTGAGTATCTCAGAAACTGCTGATCTCCTGGGATTTTCATATACAACAGTCTCTAGAGTTTGCAGAGAATGTTGAAAAAAACAAAAAAACATCCAGTGAGCAGCAGTTCTGTACACATGATGATGTTAATGAGAGAGGTCAGAGGAGAAGGGCCAGACTGGTCAAAGCTGACAGGAAGGTAACCACACATCACAACAGTGGCATGCAGAAGAGCATCTCTGAACGCATCAAACCTCTAAGTGGATAGGTTACAGCAGCCAAAGACATAATAAGTCTAAAGTGTACATTCAGCACTGAGTTGAATGTGTTTTCTATAACACATGTCTTTTATATAAACCATTTTATATAATAGGAAAACGCATGGGCTTGTAACCTGGATCTAGGTTCAATTCCCAGGGAAGGTATTGAGGTGATGCTTCTGAGCAAGGTGCTTGAGTATAATCTGAACTGCTTCACTAAATGTCCAGCTGTATTTGCGGATGCTACTGTATGTAGAAAATAAAGCCATCTACATTTGATCTGCTAAAAGCCTCATGCAAGGTAGGTTGTGGCTTGTGTAGCCAACAACAACAAAAAAGTCGCCAAGAGTAGTTGCAGTGAACAATGTCATGCTGAATTGGTTACAAAAAATATTTTTTTTAATAAAAATTTTTTATTTTGGGAGATTTATATTAAAAAAGATCAAATATATGATAAAAGCCCCTGGTATACAGAGATTTAAAGAAGTACACCCTCTATCGGTTTGGATGTAACTAACCCTCACATTCTTTACCAAGTCATTACATTAGGTAAAGCTAACCTCAAGCTGTGGCAAATAACACAAGAGATTTCACTTGGCCATTATCTATTCAAGCAAAAATAAGCAAACATGCAGAATCCATCCCTAAAAAAGTTCTGGGCACATTTTATGTCATCACTATTTACAATATATAGCTGTTAAAATAGTACTTCCTTTGTAGACAGGAAATAGGAATTAAAAGCCCATGTTTGCACTGGAGGCAGAGAGAAACTCTCAAGCAAATCTGTTTTTTATATTTGAACTAAAATGGACATCTGTCTTAGGATAAATTTAACACCGAAAAGATGGGCTAAACACAGCTGAAACTTCAATGACTATTTTATACAATGTCCTTAAAATTCTTAAACCATGGAATTTAAAGAGGGTGAACTTTTTCACACAACGTCTACTGTGAAATGAACATCAGGCACAAGTACCAAAGTCTACAGCTGAATCATTTAGAGAAAATAATCCAAAATTGAAATTGAAAAGGCACATTTTCTGTCTATTTGTGCGGTAAGAGTGCATTACATTCGTCACAAAAATATTCCCCGGCGATGAGTCGCCTTGTCCGATCGTCAGTAGGTCAGAAGAGAATTTACAGTTTTCCCTCCTTTGGCAGCCTGCATATCTGTATTCCAGTTTTATACCAGTTTTGGGATTAGAAAAAAAGATTTAATGACAAAAGTGATGAGGTGACAAGGATGGCAGACCGTCTCCGGCGTCCGCACCGCCCCGTTCCTGAAGGATGGCGGTCAGTTCAAAAAGCCACAGGAACGGCAGTGAATCTGGCTGGCCGGGGTGTCGCCGCCGGAGGGAACCATAGTAACGGGCTGAGCCTGTCTGACAGCGAGCTGAGGGCAGAGAATCTGTTATCCTCGCCGAGCGAAGCCGGCGTGAGGAGGATGCTGGGTAAACTGGGGGGTGAATTACGAGCCAAGCGCCGGGATCGCAGGTGAGAAATGACCTTTGCACAGCTGCTGATAAGGCCACTCGATTACTGCCAAAAAACAAGGCGCACGTTTGACAAAGGAGTTGTCCTGGCTGGAACCCATATCTGTGCTCCACATCATAAACATTAGATGGCTTCGATGTTAGAAAAACCCTGAATGCAAATAAAATAAAAATATGAGAGCCAACCTCCATCATAGCAGTTACTAAACTAGAAAATCACACACTCAAAATAATTACATTCAAACCTTACAACATGAACAACTTGGCATATCAGACGGTGAATATTAATGATTGCGAGATGAAATGAATAGGCATGAGCAAATGGCACGCTCTTGCCGATGACACAGCTGACAGTCCAGCCTTATGTACTGTACATGGGATGGAATACATCCTAGCATTACCAACATTGTGTTCACCGATAATGTTGTGAACCTGTACTGAGTTGCCCGTAGACGGCAACAAAGCCTGTTCTGTCCCCCATTTCACGAACCGCTGTGGGTTCTCTTGCATTGTAGCTATGAAGCTTTTTGCATGTCGTCCCACTGAGACCAAAATGGTTCTCAAGAGTCCCTGAGTTTAATTTCAACATCAGCATTGCAGAGTGTGGGTTAAGGAAGGCAGCTTTACATCGTCTGCACTGCGGACAAGAAGAAGCGACAGAGGCTGAATGCGCTATTATTAATGGCTTAGAAAAGAACAGCAAAAATGGAGTGGAGTGATACTTCCTCTGCTTTAGAAAAAAGCCTAACTATGCAGGAAATTGCCTGTGTGTGATCCCCTAAACCTTATAGCGAAGATATTTGGATTATAGGACTCTGGGTGAAATGAGATGGAGCCTTATCGCATTAATATGTTCCTGGGTAGCAGGGGCAGAGAATCGTCTCCAAAACAGAGTCAAAAAAAGGTTGGACATGAGGTGAAATATTAATAATTGGTCACTTTAATTAGCCCTTGATGAACCTGGCAAATATTTTGGGAGTGAGAAAACTTGGGCCCTGTAGTTTTTGTTTGCATTCAGAAAACATACTTTTTTTTCCTGCACTGATCCTAACAGAAGGTGCAGAAAATATGAGTGGCGCTGCCACAACTTTGACTCTTCCATCAACTCTAACATCAGGGGTTTCCGAACATTTTTCTGATGTGACCCCAAATTAATGTTCACAACCCAGACACCCCGCCCACACACATCTTGTGCCTAATAACACCCTTTAACCATGACTATACTGGAAATATACCGCAACCTCTCCTGCCTCATTGCTTTATTATAGTTGGGTTGTTCTAATGTTAAACATGTGGTGGCCTACAATCACACATTTTAAAGAGACAAAAATGTAATTGTATCATTTTAAAGACCCCATCCTGAAATCGAGCAACCTGACATGGGGTCCCGACCCACAGTTTGGGAACCCCTGTCTAACATTGTGATTTTAACCAGTTTTCATCTCCTTTCCTCCTTTCATCTCAGCAATTTTTCAGGTCATAAGAGTCAAGCTCAGCTCTGGCTGAATCAGCTAACATGATGGCTCAGCCGATCGTAATCCAGGTACAGGGCAGTCTATTTCAATGACCTCTCCTCTGCTCATTTGGCTGCTTCCTCCCGCGTGCATGCACGCTGCGGCCTGCTAGCCTACTGTAAAAACCATCCACCTCCTCAGCTCCTCCTGCACGTGTTTATCAGACTCTCGTTTGTGGGTGGCACGCTGCTGCAGTGGATGGGAATCTCACCTCATGGCAGGAGGGTCGCAGGTTCAAATCCTACCGGAGCATATCTGTGTGGTGATCACCCTCTGTCCCCCTGGGTTTCCTGTCATGCTGTCTGCCTATCCTGTATAATTAAAGGATAATGATGTTCCTCGCTGCTGCTGGATCTGTTCTGTGGCTTTGCTCCTGCCCTCCCTGCCTTATCCATGCATTCTTGTGTGGATGGCCGGGAGGGCTCCCAGAACAGAGACATACCGCCAAACATAACTGTATTGCTTTTTATGATTGTAATAGAGATTTTTTTAAAACTTTGACAACAGTGGTCCTGATTTTTTAAAGGTTTTTTTTTTTTTTTTTTCACCATCACCAGACACTCATATCCAGGGTTACTTGCAATGACAGATCCGTGAGAATTTATGAGCCGCAGTGAGAGGCAAACAACATTCCTAGACCAGCGACCATGTGCAGCGCCATTAAAGCGCTTTCGGTCAGGACAACTTGCATATTAGATTACATATTTTAATGAAGGTGTAAGTAGGCATTTACTACACATATTCAGATGTATCATTATTAATGAATTTTGCCTTTGTGATTTTATATATATTATGCAGTGTCTGGACACTTTAAAAGACAAGCATTTAACAACAAGAACTTTCCCCCAGACTGTGCTTGATGTTGATGGACAGGGCAAAACAAATCAATTTTCAGAATCCATTATCATGATTGTGTGGGATGGTTGGACACTATACTTTAATAAAAGTAGATCTAGCCATTTGCAAACCCACCAAACGTACCCAGCTGCAATTCTGCAATTTTCGCAGATGACTTTGCATCAGTCCTGTCCGTTGCCTAAACCTGTATTACTTTTGCAAGTCATTCTGGGTAATGAAATGACTACATGTAATGTATTTATATTTGCCACATTGCTTGTCATATAGCTTCTTGTACTGAAACACAAACATTATCAATTGGGCTGCCATTGTTCAGAAACATGTCAGATGCACATGACAAAAGTGAATCTGATTGGTTAACCCTATCCACTTTGCCCCCTTGTGGGTCATCGATGTCTCAAATTATTGTCACATTCATATTTAAATCATACAAAAAAACTATGACACAATAAAACCGCAAAACAGCCATGCCAGATTGTTAAAAAGACTCTGCTAGTGAGAATAGCAGTTTAGATGCTTATCAGCCTTTTACTTGCAAAGCAGGGCAATAAAACTCCATCCTCCCCCTCACCACGCACATGGTTTACAACCCTCACCTCACCACAGACTCAGACAAGAAAAGGAATTTTGTAATAATCCTTGATACCATTTCTCTACATCAAAATACCATCTTCCAATATAAGAACAAAAATATACAATTCAGAAGGTGCATGAATAAATGCATTGGGGGTATTTTCTAAGCTCAGTTTTATTCCATGTCCAGCCAACATATTTCTGTTTTGGTTGAAATACAAGTCTGTTTAGCAAATTATTTGATACAGGGTTTCCTACCCTTTCCAACAAGGTATAACGTGTCATATTCAGGTGACGGACAGTTTAGGAATCTCACTGCGTTCACATAGCAGAATGAATATCCAGACATGCGTAATTATGGGATCTGGACTTAATAAAGAAAAAAAAGTTCAATTTTAAATGTGATGCAGATTGCTGAGAAAACATATGGGAGAGTAATCCTTTTTCGAGAGCTTTTTGGACACTTTGTGTCACGTTTCAGGTCTGTCTCGCCTTGTTTTATGTTTATTCATTTTGTATTAGTCTTGTATTGTCTTATCATGTATTATGTTGTCTAGGTTCGTCATGTTGTCTAGTTATGTTTTCGTACGATTTTATTACCTGGTTATGTTGAGTGATTATCGTCTTAGTTTTCGCGTTGTGTCATGTTTTGATTTATGTTTATTATTACGTTAACTGGTCACGGTTTATGCATACACTTTTACATGTTTTTCCGCAAACCTTGCGTTCCGCCTTTTCTCTCTCTCTCCTTCTGTCATTCACTTCCTATTGTTTCTATTTGTCTATTTACTAAAACTACTAACGCTAGATCAGGATTGGGTAGAGACTAACAAACTAATCATGTGTTCATGTTACCTTACGTTTCTCGTGCATGTCATTTACTAATTTACTAATGCTAGGGCAGGATAGGTTTATTACTAACGATTACTAATCTCCTTGTTAAACTTGTCATCCATCGCACCTGTTTTCCATTTCCTTGCTACGCTCTACTAATTGTCTACACCTGTCTACACCTGCATTTATAGCCCAGTCGCGCAACTGTTCACTGCAAAATTGTCTGCCTCTGTTTACCACGCAACTCTTGAGCATTATTTACTGTTTGATTACACGTTACGATCCACGCCTGTTTACCGACCATTGTTTATTGATTTCTGTTTTGTGACCATCGTTTGTTTTTTGACTTCGTCCTTGCCTACCGTTTTTGTACTGTTGCTTCGCTGATTGTTTCATGGTTTCGACTCCCGCTTCGTCCACGACTACGCCTCTGCTTGCCGTCCGTCTGTTCATCTGCCCCGCTGACAGCTCTCCTGCTACCGGACCTCCCTGCACGTCTACCGACTACGAGTTTGCCTCTTCCCTCGGCACCGTGCTTTTTGTTTGTTTACTTTTTGTTTGGCTGGATCTACGTGTATGGACTTTGCTTGTGTTGACTACTCTCCTGGGATTCGTCCCGAATAAAGCCCTGAGGGGTCTTTATATTACTATTGTTTCTGAGTCGTGCATTTTGGGTCCAACCCCCACGCACCCGTCTCAGAACAATTTCGCCACAATGGACCCTGCTGACTCTACTGCCATGTTCCACGCCCTCCAGGAACAAGGAGCCATCGTCCAGCAGCATTCACAAGGAATCTCCGAGCTTCACCTGGAGATTCGTGAACTGTGTGCGGAGATGAAGAAGCTCGCTGTCGGGGTCCTGCTACAACCACGGGAGGAGCCTACCCACCCACCCACATCCCCAGCGTTCAACCCCATGCAAACCTGGCAATTCCGGGAGCCCCAACAACCCCCCCGGAGAGGTTCGGTGGAGAACCTGAGAGGTGCAAGGCTTTCCTACTCCAATGTGACTTCGTATTCAGGCAACAGCCCCAGACCTACAACAGCGACGACCGTGGGATAGGCTATGTGATGGGACTGCTGAAGGGGAGGGCATTGGACTGGGCTACTGCAGTGTGGACCGGGGGTTCATCTCCTCCTCGTTACCCGGCCTTCGTCGAGGAGATTCGGAAGGTTTTCCAACACGCATCCAGCGACCAGGAGCCATCCCAGAGACTGATTGCTCTGCGCCAGGGACGGAAGACCGCGGCAGACCACTCCATCGACTTCCGCACCCTCGCGGCGGCCACTAGTTGGAACGATGCGGCGTTGGCGAATCTCTTCCTGGCCAGCCTGAGTGAGACGCTCCAGGATGAGTTGGCGCGACTGGACCCCATCACCCAGCGCGACCAACTCGTGCGCACCACGATCCGCCTGGACAACCGTGCCAGACTACGCCGGTCGGAGAGACCGATCCTTCCCGGCAACCCGTACCCCAGGCAGGGGCCAAATCCTCGACATGAGGAGCAGCAGTTGGAGGGACCCGAACCCATGGACCTGTCCCGGGCCAGTACCAAGATCTCTACCGAGGAACTAGCACGCCGCAGAACCACCGGCTCGTGCTTCTACTGTGGGAGGCCGGGTCACACCCAGGCTCGGTGCTCCTTCAGGACCAGGCGACCAGTAGAGGTGAGAGCAGTCGACAGGCATGAGGGTTCTGACAGAGACAACCATCGTCCCACGCTCACCACCCTGCTGATTCTTCCCGACGGAACAACCCGGGTTAACGCATTGGTGGATTCTGGAGCGGACGCCAACCTCATTGACGAAGTTCTGGTGTCTGAACTGAACATTCCCACCCTCCCTCTACCCCACCCTGAGAATGCGCGGTCGCTGGATGGAAGGACTTTCTGCCGCATGACGCACATTACCATTCCCTGTCAACTGGTCATTTCTGGGAACCATCGAGAGATGATCCAGTTCCGCGTCATCCAGTCCCCCAATGACCAACTCATCTTGGGATTACCCTGGCTCCAGAAACACAACCCCACGATCAACTGGAGTTCCAATCAAGTTCAAGCCTGGGATTCTAGATGTCATCTGTCCTGCTTGCGTTCCGCTCCACCACCAGCAGAGGGAGCACCAGCTCCACCACAGACTCCCAAGCCCTCCCTGGAAAGGGTTCCCACACCTTACCATGACCTGGGCGCAGTATTCTCCAAGATACAAGCTCAGTCTCTGCCGCCTCATCGACCCTACGACTGCGCCATCGAGCTCCTTCCCGGTTCGTCACTCCCCTCTAGTCGCCTATACAACGTCTCCAGACCAGAAAGGGAGGCTATGGAGAAATACATCCGTGACTGCCTGGCTAACGGACTAATTCGCCCATCTTCCTCTCCCGTCGGTGCGGGATTCTCCTTCGTTCAGAAGAAAGATGGCTCCCTACGCCCGTGCATCGACTACAGGGAGCTGAACAACATCACGGTGAGGAACAAGTATCCTCTGCCCCTGATGGACTCCGCGTTCCACCCACTTCACGAGGCCACCATCTTCACCAAGTTGGATCTCCGCAACGCTTACCACCTGGTCCGTATCCGTGAGGGCGATGAATGGAAGACCGCCTTCAACACCTCTCTCGGACACTTTGAATACCTGGTCATGCCATTCGGCCTCACCAACGCTCCTGCTGTCTTCCAGGCCCTGGTTAATGACGTTCTTCGGGACTTGTTGGGCCGCCATGTGTTCGTCTACCTGGATGACATCTTAATTTACTCTAATAACGCCAAGGATCATGAGAACCACGTCAGGCAAGTGCTACAGAGACTTCTAGAGAACAGATTGTTCATCAAGGCGGAGAAGTGCGTCTTCCACTCTGACACAGTTGAGTTCCTTGGATTCATCCTTGAGAGGGGACGGATCAGGGCGGATCCCAAGAAGATTCTGGCGGTCACCGACTGGCCCACACCCACCTCACGTAAGCAACTCCAGCGCTTCTTGGGATTCGCCAACTTCTACCGAAGGTTCATCCGATCCTATAGCCAAGTGGTCTCCCCTCTAACCAAGCTCACGTCCCCTGCGGTGCCATTCCGGTGGAGCCCCGAAGCTGAGACGGCCTTCACCAAGGTCAAGAGACTGTTCTCTTCCGCTCCCATCCTGGTTCACCCCGACCCCACCCGCCAGTTTGTGGTTGAGACGGATGCTTCCGACTCGGGGGTGGGAGCTGTGCTCTCTCAGGTGGCGGCCGCGGACAACCGACTACACCCCTGCGCTTTCTTCTCCAAGAAGCTGTCCCCGGCGGAGAGGAATTATGATGTCGGAAATCGCGAACTGCTGGCAGTCAAACTGGCGTTGGAGGAGTGGAGACATTGGCTGGAGGGGTCCGAGAAGCCGTTCATCGTTTGGACCGACCACAAGAACCTGGCATACCTCCAGACAGCCAAGAGGCTGAACTCCCGACAGGCCAGATGGGCACTGTTCTTCGGGAGGTTCAACTTCTCACTCACCTACCGCCCGGGTTCTAAGAACGTTAAGCCTGATGCCCTTTCTCGCCAATTTAACACATTGTCCTGAGCGTGAGGTTCCTGAGAACATCCTTCCGGCCTCCTGCACCGTGGGGTCCGTCACCTGGAAGATCGAGTCGGTGATCCAGAGGGCTCTACGGGAGGAACCCGATCCTAGGCCCAACCCCGGATTACGCCTATACGTTCCTGCAGCCGCTCGGACACAGGTGCTGCAATGGGCCCATTCATCCCTCCTTTCCTGCCACCCTGGCTTTACCCGCACCTTGGCGGTGCTGAAGAGGAGATTCTGGTGGAGTTCCATGATCCCCGACACCAGACGCTTCATCAAGGCATGTACCACCTGTGCCAGAAGTAAGGCCTCCCACCAAGCCCCGGCTGGTCTACTCCAACCTCTGCCTGTGCCCAGCCGACCCTGGAGCCACATCGGCGTGGACTTCGTTACCGGACTTCCCCCTTCCGAAGGTAACACCACCATCCTCACTGTGGTGGACCGATTCAGTAAGGCGGCCCACTTCATCCCCCTGCCAGGGTTACCCACTGCCCAAGAGACTGCAGAGGTACTTATCAAGGAAGTGTTCCGCATCCATGGAATCCCCTCAGACATTGTATCCGACTGGGGCCCACAATTCATTTCTCAAGTGTGGAAAGCTTTCTGCCTGGCCCTCGGTGCCACAGCCAGCCTCTCATCCGGCTACCACCCTCAATCCAATGGGCAGACCGAGAGGGCCAACCAGGATTTGGGAGCTGCGCTACGTTGTGTCTCTGCCCAGAATCCGGCCTCATGGAGCAAGATGCTCACCTGGGTTGAGTATGCGCACAACACCCTTCCATGCGCCGCCACCGGAAAGTCTCCGTTCGAGATCTCTCTAGGCTACCAACCTCCTTTGTTTCCCGACCAAGAAGCTGAGATCGCTGTTCCCTCCCTCGCCACCCACATGAAACGATGTGCCAAGATTTGGAGGGACGCCAAGGCCGCGCTCTTACGCACGGCAGATCGTAATCGGCGTTTTGCTGATCGCCACCGCACTCCAGCTCCGGCCTACAAACCAGGTGACTCCGTCTGGCTGTCCACTAAGGACATTCCCCTCCAAGCCACTTCCCACAAATTGCAACCCCGCTTCATTGGTCCCTTTAAGATCCACAGAATCATCAACCCTTCCTCTGTTAAACTGTCACTCCCTGCTTCCCTTAAGATTCACCCCACATTCCATGTCTCCTGTATTAAGCCTGTATCCTCTCACCCCATATGTCCCCCGGATCCCCCACCACCTCCCCCCCGCATTATTGACAACCACCCTGCATTCACTGTTAAGAAACTCTTGAACATTCGTAAGAGGGGCCGTGGGGTGCAATACTTGGTTGACTGGGAGGGCTATGGCCCTGAGGAGCGTTCCTGGGTCGCTCCCAGTCTCATTCTGGACAAATCGCTCATCAGAGACTTCCATCGTGACCACCCTGATAAATTCCAAGGACCGCCAGGAGACGGTCGTTAAGGGGGGGGTCCTGTCACGTTTCAGGTCTGTCTCGCCTTGTTTTATGTTTATTCATTTTGTATTAGTCTTGTATTGTCTTATCATGTATTATGTTGTCTAGGTTCGTCATGTTGTCTAGTTATGTTTTCGTACGATTTTATTACCTGGTTATGTTGAGTGATTATCGTCTTAGTTTTCGCGTTGTGTCATGTTTTGATTTATGTTTATTATTACGTTAACTGGTCACGGTTTATGCATACACTTTTACATGTTTTTCCGCAAACCTTGCGTTCCGCCTTTTCTCTCTCTCTCCTTCTGTCATTCACTTCCTATTGTTTCTATTTGTCTATTTACTAAAACTACTAACGCTAGATCAGGATTGGGTAGAGACTAACAAACTAATCATGTGTTCATGTTACCTTACGTTTCTCGTGCATGTCATTTACTAATTTACTAATGCTAGGGCAGGATAGGTTTATTACTAACGATTACTAATCTCCTTGTTAAACTTGTCATCCATCGCACCTGTTTTCCATTTCCTTGCTACGCTCTACTAATTGTCTACACCTGTCTACACCTGCATTTATAGCCCAGTCGCGCAACTGTTCACTGCAAAATTGTCTGCCTCTGTTTACCACGCAATTCTTGAGCATTATTTACTGTTTGATTACACGTTACGATCCACGCCTGTTTACCGACCATTGTTTATTGATTTCTGTTTTGTGACCATCGTTTGTTTTTTGACTTCGTCCTTGCCTACCGTTTTTGTACTGTTGCTTCGCTGATTGTTTCATGGTTTCGACTCCCGCTTCGTCCACGACTACGCCTCTGCCTGCCGTCCGTCTGTTCATCTGCCCCGCTGACAGCTCTCCTGCTACCGGACCTCCCTGCACGTCTACCGACTACGAGTTTGCCTCTTCCCTCGGCACCGTGCTTTTTGTTTGTTTACTTTTTGTTTGGCTGGATCTACGTGTATGGACTTTGCTTGTGTTGACTACTCTCCTGGGATTCGTCCCGAATAAAGCCCTGAGGGGTCTTTATATTACTATTGTTTCTGAGTCGTGCATTTTGGGTCCAACCCCCACGCACCCGTCTCACTTTGAGTTAATAGGGTATTTTAGCATAAGATAATAGAATCAAAGAGGACAATTTAAATTTTCCTCAGGGTAACTGTAGTTTTAGAAGCCAAATACAAGAAAGTAATTCAACAATTTACATAAATAAAATCAAGAAGTAAAATGGCAGAAATTGCATTTATAGATTCCTGCATTACATTACGTATTAACTTATATATTAAGGAAATTCTAGTAAGAACTTCCCTACAATAAATTACATAAAACTGAAACACTGAACACTAAATGACATTTTGGACAACGTAAAATCAGAAATTAAATTAAAAGTGAAAATTGAGCTGTGTTGTGTCAGTGAGGAGGGCAGACGGTGCTGGCACAATGCTGTTGAGTGTGCTCTCTCCTTGTTTCAAAGGATAGGGACCTCAGTTTTCATGCTGATGTTAAGATCTCAAGCAGATACTTCAGGACAGGGACCATTTTAGTTTCACCTTTCTTGACTTTCCCCTCCTTGTAAAAAGTCGTTCCATGTTTTGTTGTTGTCTCCCTTTGATCTTGCGGCTCAGGAATTTCACCCTCCCCAACTTTGTTTGTCGGATGTTATTTAGAGAGCCGAAGCAAGCTGTTAGGCTGAAGGTCAGTGCTGATTCGATGAAGCAGGTGAAAAAGTGCTTTTAGTACTGACTGACATTCCATTTCCCGAGTTTGTGGAGGAAGAACAGCCTTGATTGACATTTGGCATGTACTCATTGACGGTTGGCTCCAAAAGTAAGTTTGTTGTCTGTAATGGTGCCCGGATATTTAAACACAACTCTTTCTATTGTTTTCGCTCTAATGGAAATCTGCCCAGGGGGGTGGGGGGGGTTACAATCTTCTTCTGAAGTCCATCAGCATATCTCTTAAAGTCTAAAATATTGTTGTTGGAACTGCTGGCTGGTAGTAGTTTTCTGAGTTTCAGAGTTGGAAATGTCTGTTAGGTGTTATCGGAATGGTGACCTCGGGGCCTTTGCTCTAAGTTGAGTAAGAAGTTACACAGGAGAGGCCACTGAGCCAAGTGGTGAGCCATGGAGATGTTCCAGATGTTTCTACATATGTTCTTATAGGGCATCACCCTGACATAAGGATTAATATTAACATATACGGTGGTTTCCAAACCAGTAAAATTTTGTTGAA
Source organism: Conger conger (assembly GCF_963514075.1). Lineage (NCBI taxonomy): Eukaryota > Metazoa > Chordata > Actinopteri > Anguilliformes > Congridae > Conger > Conger conger. The sequence continues at coordinate 40,391,584 of NC_083773.1, forward strand.
CGTACTACAAGAATGAACAAAAACCAGTCTGGTATATGACCTTGGCATCTCCAGATGGGACTGGACTGGATGAAGCAGTGTTAGAAGAACAGCAGTGACTCCTCTATTCCATCGATAGGCAAACAGTCATGCTATGCACTGCACATTCTGTTGGAAAGCAGCAGATGCTCAAACCCCAGGTCCATAGGGTTGGTGCTGTGTGCTCCTTGAGTGAGTGATTGAACAGATCACAGACAGTGAGAGCTAGTTGATAAAATTGTAGCAGTCATCCATTCTCAAGTTATTTTCATTTACGCTTATTTTGGGATTTCTCCTCGGACACCACTTTATGCCCGCAGAACTGCTACGCACCGGATGTTTTTTGGTTTTCGCACCATTCTCTAGAGACTGTTCATGAAAATCCCTGAAGATCAGCAGTTTCTGAGATACTTAAACCACACTGTCTGGCACTAACAATCATTCCACAGTCAAAGTCACTTAGATCACATTTTTACCCCATTTGGTCTAAAAAACAGTTGAACCTCTTGACCACATCTGCATGCTTTTATACATTTAGTTTCTGCCACATGATTGGCTGATTTGCATTAACAAGCTGGTGTACAGGTCTACCTTATAAAGTGCTCAATGAGTGTGTCATGCCATGAAAATAAGACAAAAACATTTTTTTATCAAGTCAGAATAAACTGACTCATTGGCCTCCACTGGCTTCCTATTGCCACACGCATCCGATTCAAGGCCCTAGTGTTGGCATTTCAGGCTGCTAAGGGGACTGCCCCACATTACATACAATCCCTGATCACTCCCTACTCCCCAGCTAGACCACTCCGGTCTGCCAGCTCTGGTCGCCTTACGGTTCCCTCTCTACGGGCACCTGGCGGTCGAGCTGCACGTTCACGCCTGTTTTCCGTTCTGGTCCCTCAGTGGTGGAATGACTTGCCTACCACTGTCAGGACAGCAGAATCCCTCCCCCTATTTCGACGCAGACTCAAAACACACCTCTTCAAACTCTACCTTAGTCCTCCCTCCTGACTTACCCCGCCCCCCCCTTCTGATACCCCTATCCCTGTCTAACCCCCCCCCCCCCCCCAACAGCAGAACAGCAGTCCAGGTGTATTTTCCTAGTTCTGGTTGTGATGCTTTGACTTGTGGTAGAACCTATGCACTTGTAAGTCGCTTTGGATTAAAAGCGTCTGCCAAATGACTAAAATGTAAATGTCAATGTAATGTTTTCTGGACATTTTTGCATTTGGCTTGCAACTAATTGAAGAGGAGACTTGTTCAATCTGTTTTTGTACCATATGGGGGGAAAAAAAGAGGAGTCAGAGAAGAATCCATCATCACCCCATAATCCTGGCAGAATCAGTGTTATCTGAAATTCCGCATTCCAAATGACGTGTCCCCACGGACAGTGGAAAAGCACTGCGTTTATGACATCATGGCAGAGCAATGAAAGCAGCTTCGAGTGGAAGTGTGCCGTTACTGTCCAAGACGAACATTAGCTGCAGTCATATCCCACAGGGAAATATAAATGAACCAAATCACTGCAAAATAATACTATTAGATCATGTGAACCTCTGCCATTGCCAGTAATAATCTGCATATTAAATTATTTTCTGAACAAACCACAATCAAAAATCTCCCAGTAGCAATAAAGAGTCCAGCAATAAACCACCTGTCAAATAATGCATTTCAGAAACAATGGAGGAATGAGATGCTAGCGCGAATGTGATAGACTTATAATTGCAATGTTTAAAGTGTTTATATATTACATATTTATTTTTTATGAAAAATCCCAGCTAGTGAAATTGCTCTTCAGCTGAAAACAACAGCTTTCCCACTTTATCTCCATAGCTGGATCAGATTAGTAAAATACTTAAATTCACCATTGATGTGCTAGAATAGTACTCTGCACCTTTTTGATGGTCTTTTGAATTATTCTTTCTTTAGGCCAAATAAGGTAACGACTTCTCGCAATGAAGGCAGATATACAATGGGAATAACATAGAGAGATTAAAGTGTGAGGCAGATTGTAAAGCATTAGATGAAAGGCATAGATCATTACATGTTCATCAAGTATAATAGGTTTACTTGGTCCCTTACAAATAAATACAAACATTAGTAGCAATGCATAAAAGAAAAACATTAAATGAAAAGGTTTGTATGATGATAGTCACACTAATATCTACTACTTGTATGTGCTTGTGAGAGGTGAATTCCTCTTGTCTTTATATTTATGAGTCTTCATTGATCTACAATATGTGGCTGATGTAAAGGCACAATATTTAGAACTGAAAATAACCAACGCTTAAATTGCATTGTTTCATTCAAAACTTTTGCCAAAATATAAGATCAGTGTTCTTTATATACTTTCTCGCTGCAGGTATTACATAGCTACTTTTTCTTATTACAACAGATTGAACACCTGATATTAGTTCCAGAAAGCAAAAAAATGAAAGATGAAATTGATCAGATTGAAAGAATGCATCTGTGCCTTTTAAAACAAAACATTGATTATATTTCTGTTCTAACAGAAACATCATACAGAAATGTGTAAGTCTTTGAATGCATAGGCATCTATTCAATCGGACTGCACTTAATCTTGAGTCACTGTTAAAAGCAAAGAACACCGGGGATCAAACCACTGACCTTGCAGGTCGCAGTCATGTACCACTACGCTACAGGCCACCCTACTTTTCTTCAACAATACACCATGTGCTTCGAGGTCATGGAATGAATTGCATTCTCATGTCTTTGGGATTGGGACATCCCCTGGATTCAGTGAGCGCTTGAGTCATTACATGGGCATAGTGTGCTAGCCAATGTCTATTGAACATTGAACCTGCTGTCATGGGTCTCACATCAATAAAAAAAAAGTGCATCTTGATATATATTGTGTGTGTGTGTGTGTGTGTGTGTGTATTCCTGTTGTGCATATCCCAGTGTGCCACTGTGTTATTGTAAAGCGGCAAATTCATAAGTGTTGCCCTGCAGGTCGTCCAAACGTTGGCCTCGCACTATCCACTGCATCTGCCGGCAGCAGAGAGAACCAGATGACTGGATACCTGGGTCCTTTGAAAAATGGGTTACACCCAGAAGACTAATCCAGTAGTGCCCCAGGCAGACTTATGTAGAATTGTGAGTTTGGTGCCAGCCTGGATGACATGATAAGAGATAGGCTGGTGTGTGGTTTTAAGGATGATAAGATTAAAAGGGGACTACTGCCAGACAGACCTGGGTTCTTTTAGATTCAAATACTTTTGTGCATTTGACTAAGCTTGCCTAGTGTATACCGAAAAGTATTTGAATGCGAAACAAATACTATTTGAACCCAGGTCTACCGTCAGAGAAATCACAGCAACATTTTACTCTTAACAAACAATTAGTAGAAACAGCAGCCATAAAGCCCAACTCATAAAACTGAGTTCATGGCGGCCTGTAGCGTAGTGGTTAAGGTAAATGACTGGGACACGCAAGGTCGGTGGTTCTAATCCCGGTGTAGCCACTATAAGATCCGCACAGTCATTGGGCCCTTCAGCAAGGCCCTTAACCCTGCATTGCTCCAGGGGAGGATTGTCTCCTGCTTAGTCTAATCAACTGTACGTCGCTCTGGATAAGAGCGTCTGCCAAAATGCCAATAATGTAATGTAATAATGGCTAGAGAGTCATTCTCTAGGAGCTTCACTCCTTAGCCTTCATACAGTAAAAGACATGTTTGAGCAAGGGTTGGACAACTTAGAGCAAAGGTAGCGGATACAGCCAAAATCTATATACAGTAGAGCCAGGTCTGAGGGCCTGTAAAACTTTCAGATGTAAATCGGAAGGCCTGGCCCTACCCTACACTCTGAGATATCACGTAGAGGCTAAGCTGATTGGGCAGCTCCTATAGCTCAATGGCAAAGCACGTTGCTATTTGGTTTATGTGGTGATTACAAGGTCAAGATGAACGAAGTTTCTACATTACAGATACTATCGTATCCCAAAAACAGAGGAGTTACTGGTGTTGGGTATCGGTGAGAAAATTGCTAAATTGGACATGAGACAAAGATATCAACTGCTGAGACTGGGCGAGAAATCCAAGAAATTTACCAAAATAAACAAAGAGGACTACAGCAGTACACAGCACTGCCAAACCATACAGTGTCTCTGTCTCTGGCATCTTTCACCACACCATAGACCTTATTCAGGATAGACCACAGGTTCTGCCAACAGTGATGCTACACATGTAGTAGATCATAGGGACAGTGCCAATGAGCCTGGAGAAAGCAGGCCTGCATATCTTCTGCGATAGCCCCAGAAGATTGTCATAGCCCAAGAGTCGGTGTACTTTTCGTATAGAGTTTAACGTAACAGAATCCAACGGGTTACAGGAAAGACGTCGACAGCTGCTTCACAAGCTCCTGAGCAAAAGGGACAGTTTGGAAATGGGCTACGGATCAGGACCAGGCATTTGAATAAGCAATCGCCTGCCTCCAGTGAGAACATCTGTTAGTCCGTTTCTGTTAATACAGAGCCGCTGTACCTGCATCATCGTATGGATTTGGGGCAGCGTTGGCACGTCAGTATCCAGATGGCTCCTGGAGGCCCGTAGGCTCCGTGTCTCTCTCCAGCAGAGGGGCTATTCGCAGCTGTCCGTCGTATTTAGCCTGAAGACCTTTCACCAGTATGTACATGGGAAACACTTCCACATTGTCACTGATCGCAATCTGTTCTCGGAGCTGCTCGGTGAGAACATAGAGATGCCCCAAATGACTGTGGTTGGATCCTGGGCCGAGCCTTAAGATGTTGTGACCTGAAATTCATGATTAAATCTTAATTTAATGCACCAAATGAATATTTGTAGTTACTTACAGATTTCATTGTTATATAGTATTACATTCATCTCTCTGTGAGTTATGTCAGTGTGAACAGTAAGGACACTACAATGGATCTATAATGTAAAAAAAAAAGATCTTGTTGCTTTAACTTCTATATGACATAGGAGGTGAAACATTGGAAGCAGTAGTGAGTGAGTATAGTTCACCCTGTCCATTAATGTCAATATAATTTTAATGTTCTATTTAATAATATAAAGAGACAAGATACTAGGGATTAAAATAAATATCAACCTATTATTTGTTGTGCTAATAGTGAGTATGCTACACTGGAAGGCTATATGCAAATGCTGAGGCAATGTGTTGGCTTCCTCTATCAGAGACTCCCACAGCAATAGCACAGCCACAACGTGTGATTCTTATGACTGAGCACCTGAATAGCACCTCAGTTCAGGTTCAATAGATATGGATCTAGACACGGTGAGCGGAGTGGGCAGCTGGCAGCACACTGCCGCACGTCAGGCAGAAGCAGGAGTGTGGAAGATACCTGCCTCCTTTGGGGCCTCGAGGAAGATAATACAGGATCTCTCCACGCCATCTCGGGCCTCGCCAGCCGAACCGCTCATGAACCGACAGCACGAGCACTGCTGGATCCGGCGCTTCCATTGTAGGAGGTTATTAATGGTTATTAAATGGAATCAGGAAAGCAGCATGACTCCCATGCACGGACAGGGGAATTCACACGGCTAACTCCGGTGTAAATGAGGGGTTGTCAAACCGGAGGCTGAATGAGAGAACTAGACCTGTCGCGTAGAGAATGCGAGACGCCGGCCAAATGTCAAGATAAGGTAAATGGTACGTGGCACGAGCAGGGCACTCTTGTTTGAAGGGTGATGTGTCTCTGTTCACTGGCTCCATCCTCCGGTCCACTGGGAACATTGTTCCTCTCCACAGGGAGGTAAGAGAAAGAGACGTGTTGCTTCTTGGCATAACCTTTTTTTTTGGTGGATGAATGGAACAAAGGTTGCACAGGAACTGAACTGCGATTCTGTATTTGCTAGTCAGTTTTTCTTCCAGTTGTGGTAACCAGCTGGCCACTTAGTGAGAGCTGAGCCAAAGTGAGGGTAAACTCCAAAACATTTCCTGAACTCAAAATGGAGGCACGCTTTATGCTCGGTAGTTTTTGTGTTTACAAAAATCTCTATTCTAAAATGTAAAAGCACTTTATCACCAACTGTAACTCGGATACCTTGTAGTGAATTTTGTGACATCAAGATCCAAGAAAGAAGCCAACAGTTGTTTGGAATTTTTCATCCGGATATACATTGTAAGTACTTTCATTTCACTCCACTTCCACCTCTCTCCCTGGTATATGCATTGAGTGTAATAAGTTTTGTTTTCTCCTTTGCCAGTAGTGGTAATTGTACTTGTGAGAAATGTAGGTTGCATGGTAGTAGATTTTTGAATTGGATGCTTGCATCTGGACTCCTCAACAAATAAGAAAAAGGCTTTTTTTTAGTTTCCTTTTTGGCTCCTCCAGATGGTAGCGAAAGCTCTGTCCCCTCACACAACCCCAGTGGCATCCTCGCAGCAAAACTGCTTTTGCTTTCCTCTCTCACGGTGATGCATAGAGGGAAGATATACAGGTCCACGGTACCCACTCAACTCTCCCCACTCAGGCTTTCCAACCTGAATACCTCACTTGAATACAATAACACACTCTAACTTAATAGGAACCTAAGAAAGCTTGGAGAAAAGAAAAATTGGAGACAAGCAGCAGCTATAGGGAAGTGCATTCCTGGTGCCTGATGAACAAACATTGAGGCAAATATAAAGGAGTGGGCTAAATATAAGCACTCCCAATTTGTTATTCAGAACCTCCACCTCACGCTCACGACTACTGTCTGTTCTGGCTCCACGGTGGTGGAACAAACTCCCCGTTGAGGTCAGAACTATAGAATCTCTCCCCACCTTCAAGCGCAAGCTGAAGACACACCTCTTCAAGCAGCACCTCTCCCCATCCCTCCCTACCTCCCTGTGAACCTTAATTGTTGTCTCTGTGACTTGCTTTGTGTATCGGTATTTTTAGTTGGCTAGGTAAGCAGTGTTTGGATAGTTAACTTTGGTCACTTTTGCTCTGTTTGTTTGTTTGTTTGTTCAAAAAAAAAAAAAAAAAAATGGCCCTTGTCCTTATCTTTGTTGTACAGGTAGCAGTTGAAATTGTACTTCCCTCTAGGGTCTTTCAGCGAACTTATCCCTGGTTATGGGTATGCACTTTGTTGTAAGTCGCTCTGGATAAGAGCGTCTGCCAAATGCCAATAATGTAATGTAATGTAATGAGAGCAGGTGGGATGAAAAGGAATACATTTCAGTCAGTAACATTCTCGGCTGGGCCTGTAATCTACAGATTATTGTTGCTCAATCACTGGTTATCTGAGTGGTGTGCATTCTTCTGGGAAAGGTCTGGTCTTTTGATTGATGTTGATTAATCCCTTGATCAATCCCACAAAGGCCACTATTTTACTTAGTAATATAGCTCAAAGAATTTTTACTCTGTTCAGCGAAAATATCTCTGAGTAGTCTTCACTCTAGTTTCAGTGACCCGATAGCAAACAACTTCTAAATATGATAGCATTTACCACAATAACTTGTGGAGTTAGCATGAAGGCAAGACACATTGCTGTTTCTACCTGTAATAGTACTATTCTGAAATTTGGTTTTCTAAATAAAATATCCCTAATCTCAAAGCTCCTGTAGGCCACTGCCTTTGAGTAGTTTGAGGTTGGTGTGCCCTTTTTTCGCTTTGAACACCTAGCCCTCAAAAGGTCTCGGCACATAAGTAATGATTTGTATCTGTTTCTATGTCCAGAAATATATTTTCTTCAGGCTGTAAATAAGAGAAAATAAGCGGCCATCCAACAGTAGCCCTCTGACTGTGATAAACAAGCAGAAAATAAGTGCACATCTGTGTGAAAACACTCAGAACCTGCCAGCGGGCCACGGGAAACCTGATGAGCCAAAATGGCAGTGAACTGCTGGCTGTTTCTGCCATTGGCCTGCAAACTTTATTTCCAGTGGACTGCTTGCCTGTGACTTCCTTAAGACTAGTTTATGGTTTGTAGTATAACACTTTTGACAAGTGACAGCAGACAAGAAATGACATTTTCAACTGAAAAAGGTGCACTTGGCACTTTTCCTCAATCTTGCACATCTCGGACACTGTCATACTTTGTGGCAGAACAGCCGGACAGCCAGATGGAAAGCCAAAATTCCTTGTCATGGATACATTTTGCTCCACATCATTATTTTGGTACTTGAGTGACTGGTGCCGATAAACATGGAGAGAATAGAGAAAAAGCTATTGGAAGAAATCAAAAAGTACCACATGTTTATATGTTTGATATTCAAAAGATTATACATCCATCCAATACTGGCTGATGGCAAGAGATTTCCAGAACTCCAAATTTGTCCACTCTTGAGTGCCAATCCGGGGTCAAAAGCTTCAGACCAGTTTCTCTTTTGCTCTCTACCCTTGATAACAGACATAGTGATTCTTAATGGTAATCACATAGTAATAACTGATATAGTGACTGATAATGGTAATAGTGCAGTGAAAAGACAGTGACTGTTCATGGTAATAACATTGTAATAACCAACGCAGTAACTGTTAATGGTAATACTGCAGTAATAACAGTGATTGTTGATGGTAATAATGCAGTAATAACAGTGACTGTCAATGGTAATAATGCAGTAATAACAGTGACTGTTAATGGTAATAATTCAGTAATAACAGTGACTGTTAATGGTGCATCCACAGGTGATAGGTGTGTGCCTCAACATACAATGTAGGGATAGACATGGTTAATTAAGACATTGAGCTGGTTGGCCGACAGGCTAAAATATTTCAAATGTGTGTCTTCATGCAGAATGTCACACTTCTGACTAACTAGAACATATTCTCATTGGTTTTACCTCATTTGGTTAATAAGATCGACTGTCTTACTTCTTTGACTGACTGATTTAACATTCCCTCCTTTATAATCTCAATTTCATTGGGCGCCACCATCTTTTCACAAATGTAAACGTCTTCGCAAATGCCGTCTCGTTACCATAGAGACAACAGATCCCTCCCTGCAGGCCTACACAGAGGTATAAATGTCAAATGTCCTGCAACGCTGCAATTTCTGTTGAATGACACTTTTTACAAGTGTCGCCTGACAAATTGTAAGTTAAACTTGACAGCCGTCCCCTTGCTCTCTGACTGTGTAAAGGTTCCCCAAGGCAGTTACTGATAGTGAACACTCCAGGTTACCTGAGCCATTATTGTGGGCAGCCAGAAGCACTAGATGCTAAGAGCACCCTTATACAGTGTTTATACCCAGTACCCCCCCACCCCACCCCACCCCACCCCCCCATTTTAGGGGACCAAGCGTAAGTGAACAATTGGCTGCTTGAATGTATCTTGGCCAGCTTTGTGTCTTTGCTTCATTAGTGAATGCACAGGAAAGCTAATGTCGGGAATTAATTCTAGGTGTGGAATTTGCATTTGGAGTCTCTTGCGGTTTCCTCTCAACATGAAGACAAAGTGTTTCTGAAGAGAGACTGAAGTCAATACACCCCAGAATCCAATAAGAACAGAAGATGGCTGCCATGCAGGCTTGGCAGAGCACCACCAGGGAATGATACACAATGTCTGGTGATGTCTGTGGGTTGCAGACTTCCAGCAGTCATAGAACGCAAATGATGTGCAACCAAGTACTAAATATGACAACTTAATTTCAGATTGTTCATTCATGCAATAACTTTTGCTCCCCTAAAATGCGGTATTACAGTGGGGCAAAAAAGTATTTAGTCAGCCACCAATTGTGCAAGTTCTCCCACTTAAAAAGATGAGAGAGGCCTGTAATTTTCATCATAGGTACACTTCAACTATGAGAGACAGAATGGGGGGAAAGAATCCAGGAAATCACATTGTAGGATTTTTAATGAATTAATTGGTAAATTCCTCGGTAAAATAAGTATTTGGTCACCTACAAACAAGCAAGATTTCTGGCTCTCACAGACCTGTAACTTCTTCTTGAAGAGGCTCCTCTGTCCTCCACTCGTTACCTGTATTAATGGCACCTGTTTGAACTCGTTATCAGTATAAAAGACACCTGTCCACAACCTCAAACAGTCACACTCCAAACTCCACTATGGCCAAGACCAAAGAGCTGTCAAAGGACACCAGAAACAAAATTGTAGACCTGCACCAGGCTGGGAAGCCTGAATCTGCAATAGGTAAGCAGCTTGGTGTGAAGAAATCAACTGTGGGAGCAATTATTAGAAAATGGAAGACAAACAAGACCACTGATAATCTCCCTCGATCTGGGGCTCCACGCAAGATCTCACCCCATGGGGTCAAAATGATCACAAGAACGGTGAGCAAAAATCCCAGAACCACACGGGGGGACCTAGTGAATGACCTGCAGAGAGCTGGGACCAAAGTAACAAAGGCTACCATCAGTAACACACTACGCCGCCAGGGACTCAAATCCTGCAGTGCCAGACGTGTCCCTCTGCTTAAGCCAGTACATGTCCAGGCCCATCTGAAGTTTGCTAGAGAGCATTTGGATGATCCAGAAGAGGACTGGGAGAATGTCATATGGTCAGATGAAACCAAAATAGAACTTTTTGGTAAAAACTCAACTTGTCGTGTTTGGAGGAGAAAGAATGCTGAGTTGCATCCAAAGAACACCATACCTACTGTGAAGCATGGGGGTGGAAACATCATGCTTTGGGGCTGTTTTTCTGCAAAGGGACCAGGACGACTGATCCGTGTAAAGGAAAGAATGAATGGGGCCATGTATCGTGAGATTTTGAGTGAAAACCTCCTTCCATCAGCAAGGGCATTGAAGATGAAACGTGGCTGGGTCTTTCAGCATGACAATGATCTCAAACACACCGCCCGGGCAACGAAGGAGTGGCTTCGTAAGAAGCATTTCAAGGTCCTGGAGTGGCCTAGCCAGTCTCCAGATCTCAACCCCATAGAAAATCTTTGGAGGGAGTTGAAAGTCCGTGTTGCCCAGCGACAGCCCCAAAACATCACTGCTCTAGAGGAGATCTGCATGGAGGAATGGGCCAAAATACCAGCAACAGTGTGTGAAAACCTTGTGAAGAATTACAGAAAACGTTTGACCACTGTCATTGCCAACAAAGGGTATATAACAAAGTATTGAGATGAACTTTTGTTATTGACCAAATACTTATTTTCCACCATAATTTGCAAATAAATTCTTTAAAAATCAGACAATGTGATTTTCTGGATTTTTTTTTTCTCATTTTGTCTCTCATAGTTGAGGTATACCTATGATGAAAATTACAGGCCTCTCATCTTTTTAAGTGGGAGAACTTGCACAATTGGTGGCTGACTAAATACTTTTTTGCCCCACTGTATGTATGCACTGATCACCCAATATGGATAAAAATAAAATGTAATAAAATTAAAGGGATAGTCTGCACTTTAGTCTCAACATCATTGTTCTATCTCAAATTCAATTTAATGGAGTACAAAGCCAAAAAGTGTTACTGTCCCACTCCTTTTGCATATACATGTGTGTGTGTGGGCGGCACGGATGGTGCAGTGGGTAGCACTGCCGCCTCACAGCAAGGAAGTCCTGGGTTCGAATCCCCGTCGGCCGGGGCCTCTCTGTGCGGAGTTTGCATGTTCTCCCCGTGTCTGCATGGGTTTCCTCCGGGTACTCCGGTTTCCTCCCACAGTCCAAAGACATGCAGGTTAGGCTGATTGGAGAGTCAAAATTGCCCGTAGGTATGAGTGTATGAGTGTATGAGTATGAGTGTATGAGTGTATGAGTATGAGTGTATGAGTGTATGAGTGTGTGAGTGAATGGTGTGTGTGCCCTGCGATGGACTGGCGACCTGTCCAGGGTGTATTCCAGCCTTTCGCCCAATGTATGCTGGGATAGGCTCCAGCCCCCCTGCGACCCTGTTGAGGATAAGCGGGTTCAGATAATGGATGGATGGATGGATGTGTGTGTGTGTGTGTGTGTGCGCGTGTGTGTGCGTGTGCTTAACTAAGCATAACTGTTCAGCTTGCCAAAGCAGACACCTTAAAGATATTAAAGACTAAATGACCCACAATTTCCTTTTATTGATTCGGATGAGGCGTAGATGTTAGTAGTAAGCCTGAAGTCTTTAAGAGAACTTCTTACATTTAAATTTAAATTTAGATGGTTTCACTGTCCAAGATAGGGCGGTTGTTAAAATCCTTGGCATGACTATTGACTCTGATCTCGCCTTACAGGCTCACATAAATTATATCACAAGATTGGCCTCCTTTCACCTAAGGAGTATATCTAAATTGAAGAAGATATCATCCCTGCATGATGCCAAAAAAATGATTCATGCTTTTATAACTCTGGGCTCTACTACTGTAATGCTTTGCAGTCTGGATGCACTAATCTGACCTCGAAAAGTTTCCAGCTGGTTCAAAATTCAGCAGCTACGGTTCTTTTGGATTCAAAGAAATCAAAAAATATCTGCTGATTGCATCTATTCATTGGTTGTCTGTTAAATTTAAAATTGCCTGTTAAAATTTAGACTTCAATGTTCTTTTCCTAACTGAGAAGGCTTTAAATAATCTTGCTCCAGAATTTCATGGACTACTTATCCCTTACTCTCCAAAACAATTATTTTGTTCACAAGGTGCCGCCTATTTGAAAGTTCAGTAATCACTAAAATTACAACTAGAGGCTTTTACCTCAGAGTTCATGTTTAATGGAACAATCTCCTTTTGTCAGGGCTGGGCTTCAGATGTGTGTATGTGTAGACTCAACACTTACCACTTTAGTCAAAGGTGGTACAAGATATGTGGGAAGTGTGGATAAGGACCGTGAGCTGAGCTGATGGTTCTGTCCAAGGATGAATGTTCTGGTTTGCTGTTCTGTGCTGTGTTGGGGTACGGTCTGTCCAAGGATCCCTCCCATAGCTGTACACACCCCCTTTCTGCAAATCTTTTACATATTCTGCCACATGATATCACCCAGGTGCTTTTCCATATGACACTCAGACCTGTATTACTAAAAATTCAAAATTGTCTTGTGCCTCATCCATTTGTCGTTTTGGTAATGACACCGAAAATCTTTTCTTCCCGCTCTCAAGTACAAAATATTAGCTGTTTCTGGTCAATTGACAAATTACATTTTCTTACCCCTTTGGCAAATATTGATATCAGTCAAACTGTCTCACCTGATTGGCAATATCTTTAGTCTTATTTTGCAAAGAATTTGCATACCTCACCCGTCTTAATCTACATATTAATATACACTCAGTGACCACTTTATTAGGTTGACCTGTACACCAGTTTGTTAACGCATATATTTAATCAGCCAATCATGCAGACATGGACAAGAGGTTCAGCTGTTTTTCAGACCAAATGTCAGAATGGGGAAGAAGTGTGATCTAAGTAACTTTGACTGTGGACTGATTATTGGTGCCAGAGAGGGTGGTTTGAGCATCTCAGAAACGAAAGTAAAAAAAAAATAAGTCTAATAAATGCCTAATAAAGTGCTCACTGAGTATATAATGCACTTCTTTGCTGAGTCTGTCTGTCTTACAAATTAGCCTATGCCACAGGCTGTACTCTTCCTAACCACGTTGTATATTTGCCCAGATAGTTTCCCCGTTGCCGGTTTATTAACATTGGAGCATGGGCTCTTCACTATATCCAGGGTCCTCCTGACATTTCCACCAGGGAAAATATTCTCTTGCCAATGTTTGACTGTTTTTCTTCCTTCTGGGCAGTTCATTTTACCTCACTGGCTGGGTTCAGGCTCGGCCTTGCCTAACTTCTCAGTGAAAAAAGTGAGAAATGTAATTTCATTTGAATCAACAGATGTTGTTGGGTTGAGATTCGTCCACATCATGATCACAAGAGGCCCACAATGAGCCACTAGTCGACTGCGTCTCGACACGAGACCCCCCTGAGCCAGGGGGCTATCATCAGGTAATGACAGGTGGACAGACAGACTTCCAATCTGTCTGATCCCATGTGGTCATACATGCACATTGGTGATGCTACTAAAACAGCATTTGTCCAACGGACTGGCAAAAACAGTAATGCTTCATTAGTTAAATCACTCCAGTTTGCCTTCAATATTAAACCAGAGGAGAAGTCATGCACTCATACACCATGTCAGACCTGGGTAATATACATAATTGTGCTAAACTTCCTGGTGCAATTGAGCCAGTAGTTCATAGGTTCCAATATACCACACAAACTCAGTAAAGTGAAGAAAAGTATTTGAATCCAAAACGATGACTTATTTGACCCAGGTCTGCTCTGTGTTGCAGACAATGTTCTTGTGCATTCAAAACCCCACTAGAATTCCATAATTGGATGTTTTACCAATTTTAATAAGCATGGCAAATGTGCATCCAAGCCTGTCAGGCATCTGCACCTAGTTTTGCATAACCACCGACATGAAGAAAAGTTCACACTGAGTGTACAGATGGAAATGAACCATCAGCTGCTATGTGTACGGGAAGATACTGAGAGGCTGAATTGTGGCTCTTTCCCCCGGCTGTGGCATATCTGGCCGTACTCGGCATCCCTCATTTGCCGGGAGTCTGCCCTGTTTCTCCGACTTCCCGCTTCATATTTCTGCGAGCTGGGAAAAAATGAGTCCATTCTAAGCACAATAAAGTCAAGGTTTAAGTAATTTCATTTTCAAGAAAGTTCGGAGCGATAGCATTGGCAGCGCTGTCTGGGGCGGCTGCCGCATCAAGCCAAACACAATGGCAACAATCAGCTTTCTGCGTCGGGGTAATCGGATTGGTGTCGCACAGTTTTAATGCAGACTGGGATCACAGCGGCAGAATGAATTCTCCGCGGCTCAGCGAGAGAAAACGCAGTCCGCAGAAGTCACGAGGAGTCAGCGTTTAAGTGACATAATCCTTAATGCTAAGCAACTTACTTGGTCCGGGCAGGGGGGGGGGGAAAATGTGTATGTCTAGGATTGCGATACATAACTATGAAGAAAAACAGCTTGTCATCGCTAAATGTGACATTGTGTTCGGCAGCGTTCAGCAGCGCGCAACATTTTTCTGTTGCAAAGGGACGGGAGAATATAACTGGGCTGCACCCTCAACATCTCCCAGTCTTCGCTCAGATCTTCTTCAAAGTGACAGAACTTCTCGGCACCTCGTCGGATGGGTTTTTGAAGTGCAAAGATAAGCCTCTCTCTGGCTCCTGGAGCTAGCCATGGTCACCCTCGCTCCCTCCCTCTCCTCCTCTCCCCCACCTCGCCTCGCTTGAATCTCATTAATGGCATTAGCCGTGCCTCTCCGCATTCCCCGAGCCAGCCGGGATTAATTGGGCTCCGCTACGCAGAGTGTAACAGGAACTCAATACCAGGAAGTGTAATGAGTGATTCCTCAAACATTTCACTGCTGCTCAAAGGTCACTGAAGAATATGCAAGCACCTTTACTTATTTATTTATTTTTGTTTGTGTGCAGGTGTGTGTGTGTGTGTCTATGTTTGTGTGTGTTTTTTTATGTGTGTTTGTGTGTCTGAGAGAGGGAGAAAGTGTGTGTGTGCATGTGTGAGGATGTCGGTGTATGTGTCCGTATGTGTGTGTGTGTGTGTGTGTGCACGTCTGGAAGTGAGTGTTTGTGTATGTGTGCACATGTTTGTGTGTCCATACATGTGTGTGTGACTGTTTGTGTGTGCGCTCTTCCCTCTAACATGTCTGTATGAGCTTGAGTCTACAGAGCAGAGTTATAAAAAGAGACTTTTATTTTTTAATAGCCACAGGATTTCCACAGCACTTTTCATCAGCTCCTGCTAAAGCCTGCGTCTCTGGAGCAGAGCCCCAGCTTAGCCCAGCCACCGGGGGGCCCGCTGCGGTTCGGCACTCCACCCGGGCCACATCGACCACATCTGCAGCCGCCGGGCACCGTATATCTACGCCCGAGCAGACCCCGCCAAAGGTTGAAAGGGGAGAGCGATTAATTATTGAAAGGATAGAGATTAATTTTGACAGGACATATTTTCTCTGCTTGTAGTGAGTACGGGGCCTGACATGGAGGTTAATGTCCCTGTCAGAGGCAGTCATGGCTAATTCCTCAGGTGTCGCAGAGCGTGGTGAAGGGACATCTTACCGTTGTGCGTTCCGCACTCACCTGTATGTGTGCTGCGTTTCAGAGTATCGCGGAGTGCAACTGCCAGTCGCAGGGTGTGTGTGTGTGTGTGTGTGTGTGTTTGGCTTTGTCTTCCCCCTTCCCGCTGTGCATCTTTGCGCTTTTGGCTGATGCCTTGTGACTCTTTTTTTAATCATTTTGCATGGCCACTGTGTGCGATTTCGTGTTCGCGGTGTCGGGTCCTGACAACAGACGACAGATGGATAGACTACCTGGGGATGCAGAGTTCCAGGTTTGGAGAGAGCCAGCCAGTAGGCAGAAAAGGCTGTGAGTCTCTCTTTCTCTCCCTCCCTCCCTCTCTCTCTCTCTCTCTCTCTCTCTCTCTCCCTCCCTCTCTCTGTATTTTATTAGATCCTGGCTTCTAACTCTGCCCTCTAGCCTCATCTGAGAATGAGTACAAGATCTAAAAGCACAGGTTGCATCACTCACTTAAGACAAATAAAATGATAGACCAAAAGTAATAGGACAATTGGCTGCTCAGCTGTTTCTTGGCCAGATGTGTGTCGATCACACACAAGGAAGCTAACAAAAGGTCCAGCCAAAACATTGGATGTGTCAAAAATCAACTGTTTGATACATTATTAAGAAGCAAGAACACACTGGCGAGCTCAGCAGTGGCAAATAACGTGGTAGACCGCTGTAATAGCTGACCGAAGAAGGTTTTCATTGTGAATAAAAACCCCCTTTCAACTGTTGAAAAGATCCAAGATCAGATAGATTTGTCAAAGACTAAAACAAAGAGAAGATTTCACCATAACCTCAGAGGGTTCATTGCATGATGCAAACCACTGAAAAGCCTCAAGAACAGAATGGCCAGGTTATAGTTTACTTTAAAAAAGTACATAAGAAACTGTACAGTTCTGGAACAAACCATTATGGACAGGTGAGATGAGTATTAACCTGAACAAAAGAGAGAGAAGTGTGGAGAAAGTAAGTAACTGCTCATGATACAAAGCGCCTCTCCCCCCATCTTTGAAAATGGCTTAATGACAGTTTAATATCATGTTCACTGTTTATTTGCCATTGTTCATAGCCAAACATAGCCAAAGCAATACAACTTATGTTACTGTCCAAATACTTATGGACTGGTGCCAGTTCCTTCCGCAGGCAGAGCTTTGCAGAGCGTCATTCAGGCTTCCTCCACTGGTCTTGTCAATGCCGGTTTGCGTTCCAACCTCCCCTGTTTTTCTCGAGCTTCCGCCTGGGTGCTCGCCTGACTCTGCGGTCAGACCTGGCGGATGGTTCCACGCTCCAGCAGCAGACTGTCATTGTCGCCCCGATCATCTGTTCCGAGACGGGCAGAAGGTATGGCTTTCCACTCAGGATCTCCCTCTCCAGGTAGAGCCCTGGAAGCCGGCCCTTTGCTTCATTGGACAGTTTGAGATCCTTCAGTGTTGTCAGTGCTGTGGCCTAGCAGGTCCTGCTGTCATGGTCCATGTGGGTCCACCCTACCATCTT
The DNA here is from genome assembly GCF_963514075.1 of Conger conger. Classification (NCBI taxonomy): domain Eukaryota; kingdom Metazoa; phylum Chordata; class Actinopteri; order Anguilliformes; family Congridae; genus Conger; species Conger conger. The sequence goes on from NC_083773.1 coordinate 40,409,053, forward strand.
CATCTCCAAACTGTTAGTTCCAGTTCCCTGGTTCCCCCTTCTTAGTTGCCACGGTCCCCTCAGGTCATCAACGGACAACCAATGTACAGCTCTCACTACATCCTTCCCATCTGCGGGGTGGGATGTTCCATCCTGTACCTGGTGGACTGGGTATACAACCCTGGGTGCTCACCAGGGACATCTGGGACCCTGACCTGATCCGGGAATTCCACAGTCATCACCCTGGTCAAAATGGTGGAGGTCGCAAGCCATTCCATCGTGGTGGGGATCCCATCACTATTCTGGCTTCCAGCTTCCCGAGGCCACCAGCTCCCTTGCTCCAAGTGTTTCCCATTTTTGGGGTCCGTTCTTTGTAACTGTGGATGAGTGGTTTGATTATTGCTGTGTCTTGTTCAGTTTTCAGGCTAGCCTGTTCTTTTGTGCATTTAAGTTCCTTGTTCTTAGTTTGCATTTGCATAGCACTACGTTTACCTACTGCATGTTTCTTGCCTTTCCTGTATTTGTCCTGTTTTGTTTGCCTGGTTACATTTTTAGTAAAGTATTTCTGCTATTTCACTTAATTCATAATAATTAAATTAGTCAGTTTAAGTAGTTAATTACACAGTTAATTCACATCACCGGGTTTTGCGGTATTTGTACGGTGAAAACAGTTGATGGCCCTGCAGGACAAGGCTAAGGCAGTCCTGTTTCAAGAAAAGGACAAGTCTAGGTAGTCTCAAAGTGCTTATCCTTACTTCTTCTTATGACAGATGGCTGCTGTCAGTGCAGGCTTCTGAGTCAGCTGATATGGTCCTGGATGGCTTCCTGAATTTCGGTGATGGTTCCCAGCTCCTGCCTAGCTCCGGCTGGGAGGCCACAAAGCGGGGCTGCTTGTAAAACACAACCCTGTCTTTCCAGAAAACACACGTCTAGCGGAGCGTGGAAACCTACCTGCTGGCTGTCCTGGCCACCGCTAGGTACTTGTAATGCGGGTAACACTGTAAATGACTCTGACACTGACTCAATTCTCCCGACGTGCAACGCTGTACTACGGCTGGGCTTTGTTCATCGACGTGTCCCATAGAGCTAAGGAGGTTCATTTGGGAACACTTTGCAGGATCAATGGCGCAATTATCTGAAGGCCTTGTAGCCATTGTGTCCTGTTGATAATTTATCTCTGGAAAGTAAAAAGGCAGGGTGATGTCGTGCGCATTGTGAGCCAAGGAGTGACAGGTTTGGAGGGATGCCGAGAGAACGCTTCAGATGGGACGCTGAGGAGCGTACGCAGAAAAAGGGTTGTGGGACTGTGAGGGGAATGACACATCACAGTGTTTATACAGAATAAGGCTGAAGCACAGAGGCTGCTATTGTACTTCACGTGGGTCTTGGCTAATACAAGAGTATGCACTCAGTGGCTTCTGTTTACTTCCATTCTCTAATGCAATAGCCCAGAGAAGAACCTAAATTGTATATTTTATCATTTGGATTCACTCACATTAGGCAGAAGCAATGAAAGGTTACACTGTTTTGATTTTGGCTTACCAGAGTGGGTAATTTTACAGAGAACCTGCAGGCCAAGGTCTCTATTTATTGAATGCAGTGAGTTCAGCCCATAATTTTAGTATGCAAGCCCGCTCAAAGGGATGTAACGCAGTGGCTGTGCTTCAAGGGCACTTAATGGCTTAATAATGGTAGACTAATCCTCCACTGGGACTGGGCAGGAAATTCCTTTTTTCATATTTTCATTGCACATCCTGACAAGGAAAGGACGAATTATCGAAAATTAAAGACACATTAAATTTTGATTGGGCATTATTTGTAAAAATACTGGGCTTTTACAATTGAACTCAGCAAGTGAATCTGTATGTATATGGACTGTGGTGCTGTTCTTTTGTCTCTGTACTCCAGCATATTAGATTTCAAATAAGACAATGTATATGAGGTTAAAGTGCAGACTGTCACCTATAATTTGCCGGGATTTACATCCATGTCCGGTGAGCCGTGTAGTAATTACATCCCTTGTCATACATACTCCTTATTATTATTATTATTATAATAATAATAATAATAATAATAATAATAATAATCCTCATTTAAAAAGGGGTGTCTATTCATCCTGTCTCTATATGTATTTTGTGGTGGATCACACATATCAATCATAATCCTGCGAAAGAATATGTAAAAAATATGCTCCAGCATTTGTTGAAATCTGAGAGTGGAATGGCTGGGGTTTGGCAGTTGGCCCAGTTTCAGTGCAAATGGATGGCCAATGGGGGGTCCGCGAGCTGGGCTCAAAGTGTTCTTCTGCACAGTAGATCCTTTCGCCTCATATCCACAGCAAATCTCTCAGACCACTTTAAAGACCCCCCCCCTTGTACTTTTGAGCCGAAAATAATCCAGGGGCCTCTGAATAATTTATCACGCCGCCATCGATTTTAAACATCCCGCACCCCATACCGGAGGTGGACAAGAAACGGGAACGTCGGGATGAAGTCGCTTCGGCCCAGGAGGGACCGTATATTGCACGGCACGGAATCTTCCAGCACACTGCGAGAGGAAAGCGCGACAGTCTTCCCCCAGAAAGTCACTGGACTCAGCTGATAGTGGAACGTGTTGTCATTTCAGAACGTCTTCTAAACGTCTCCTGTTCCTCGAAACATTATGTGGTCTGCAGATGGGGGTATGAAAGACACCCCTCTCTTTAGGAAAGAAAGGCTTTGAGACTGTGAGAGCTATCTCAGTCAACCAAGCCTTTATATACAGTGGGGTACAAATGTCTGAGACCATGTTTCTATTTTACATTATTTTGTAATTTAATTAGAAGAAATTAATTACTAATTATATTATCAGCATAACAATTTGAGTGAAAAGTTGGACCTGGCATAGACTCCATAATATTGTGCAAAACCTGATTATTCATGTTATACCAATATTATTTGACCATGTTCCAAAGAGCATCTTGTACTGTTACTGAATGCTTGGCTTTTTTCAGTCTTCAAGTGCCCCCATAAATGCTGGATGGGGTTGAGATCAGGTGGTTGTGGATAGTGCAGTACTCCTTGTTCTTCTTTGGTCTTCAAGTAGTTCTTGCAAAGCTTTGAAGTTTCTAACCCCTAAAACTTTTTGTTTATTTCCATGATTACACAAAAAATAACTCCCAGACTTTCAATGTGGTCTCAAACCTTTGGACCCCACTGTATATATTACATATCATACATTAGTATACATTGCATAAACATTGTCATTATCTTTACATATAATGCATCAAAATTATGCCATAGAAAAATGTGTATCATAAAGGTTATGAAGACGGTTGTGCATACATTTCCCATCTATCTTTTCACTAAGAAATGGCATTAAAATGTCACTGAATACACAAACTACAAACATCAACACAGTCACTTGCTTTGCCCACAATACACTCACTATAATGACTATAAAGTTTGAAGACAGCTGTTCTATTAATATCAAACATATTAACATGACGATAAACTAATGCTGGAGGTGTCACACAGAACATGAATAATTCAGGATTCAATATAAAAAATGATCAAAACACTCAGGTATGGCACATTGAAATGTACTTTCTTCTTTCACGCACAGTATTAGAATACAGCCAGCTTACTGCCCTGGCCCTTGTGCTGGATTGCACATTGTACCATGTACATTAGTTTGGTAGCCTTTGGGTGTGCACATATACCTGCTATGAACAGAATGAAAGAGCCATTCATGTGTGCAATGCATGTAACATTGTTTTTAATCCAGATTTTATGTTTGACTTGAAATGTGTTGACTTCAGTTAATGTTCACATCAACCATCAGAATGGGGGGGGGGAAATGTGATCTCAGTGACTTTGACCGTGGAATGATTGTTGGTGGTAGAGAGAGTGGTTTGAGTATCTCAGAAACTGCTGATCTCCTGGGATTTTCACGCACACTAGTCTGAAGAGTTTGCAAAGAATGGTGCAAAACAAAGAAAAAACATCCAGTGGGCAGCAGTTCTGCAGACAGAACCACCTTGTTCATGAGAGAGGTCAGAGGAGAATGGCCAGACTGGTCAAAGCTGACAGGAAGGTGACAGTAACGCAAATTACCACACATTACAATGGTACCATGGTACAATTACAATTGTATGCAGAAGAGCATTTCTGAACACGCAGCGCATCATAACTCTAAGTGGATAGGCTACAGCAGTAGAAGTCTAAGAAATAAGTCTAATAAATACCTAATAAAGTGCTCGGTGAGTGTATATTAACTGGATGTGTATTGGAGACATCACTCTGTGATAATTAATCGTTTTTTCTCCAACTGCTTTACAGTCACTTTGACAAATCACAGGGTCATACAGGTAGCTAGCATCCATATCGCTGGCTATGGGATATGCCATAGCAATCCTGAAGTACTTAGCCACATAAGAATGACTGAGGTAGAGATAGACTCAAGGCAGGATATTGCTGAGCTGCAGAATTGCTGTAAGCGTTGCTAGCTGGCTGGACCTCCATGACAACTCAGACTAGCTTCACTCCATTTGCCGATGTTGAAAAGGCATTTTGATGGGCGTGCGGCATAATAAGACCCCAGTTATCTGTATTCCTACGCTTACATTGTAAATCAGTTAAATATAACTTGACAGTTGCATATTAACTCTAGATATTCGCCTACTGTTAAACAAGCTGAGGAGATAACAGCTTTTACATGTGGAGTAAATGTATCAGTCAAATGAAATACTCACACAGCAGTTTTGAATTTTCCTGGAAAATCCAAAGAAGAAAACTATCCTGATTTAGTCTAGACCTAAAAATATGTCTTCACTTCATATACAGTACATGAATCAATTTTCCCCCATTATACTGGACATTTTTCTTTGAAATAATGAATTGTAAAGCCAAGGACACACACAGTTCCAGGTATGAGGTCAAATATACCTAGAAAAAATTACAGCTTCCATTGGACAAAGTATTAGTGAAAAACCTACTTTAAATTCTAAAAAATCAATCGTCGGTCAATGACACTAATACTATTATTATTCCAGTCAATGGTGTTGAAAGAGAGCGCAATTCATATGCTAAATAATTGATATGTCCATTATTAGTTTGAATAACCCAAGGAAAATACTATTAATTGTTGCCTTGACAGTATTCCAGTCCATGTAGTCCATAATGCACTGCTCTGCCTTATAAATGGGCCATTAGTTCTTCACCGGATTTCTATTCCGGGCACGACGGCAGCATGCTACACACACATATGTACACGTCCCCCGGCTGGGATATAACGTCGCACTAAAATTATCCCCCCATTTGCATCGTTTCACAGCTCCGAGTGTTTCTCCGGGCCGGCTGCTGGTGTAACCGGCAGGCGGTCTCCGCTCGGGGGGAATTTGCAGTGCCGGACACTCGGAGACTCCCGCAGTCGAACGGAGATGGAAGAGGAAATAAGCCGTTTGATCCCGCTGAGAGGTGTCCTTAACCTCTGTTTTCACCGAGTCGGCCCCGCAGTTTAAGCCACGGCTAGCAGTTAGCGACCTCTCTCCCGACAAGCCCGAGCCGTTCTCTGAGCCCACCCCCGTAACACTGAAAAACGGCCCCATCACTTTAATCCCTTCTGCTCTACCTGGAGCACTAACCCTCCAGCGACCTCCCCTGTCCCAAAAACAAATGCTTTTTTTTCCCCCAGGAGTATCTGGACGAGTGGAGGTGAGAGGACTGCTGAAACAAATGGTTCACTCGCTCGTCACATTTCTGTATGTCCTGGGCCTTTTCGGTGCTTACTGTTCTAAATATTGAATGATCGACATAGCGGAGGAAAGCATTTTTCATGTTTCTGTTGCAGCTATTTATTCATCACTGAGAAAGAAGGGACAACTGGAGGAACAGAGAATACATTTGTCATCCGTATTTTGCTTCCTTGGTATAAATAATCCAACCACTGCTCTTTTCCTCAAACTATGTCAGACCTGAAATTATGTTGCGCATTTATTCCACCACACTTTTTATCTTATTTTGAAAAACTGAACATAATAGAGTGAAGCACATGGATAAAGGGCAAGTGACTTTGTTTTCACACTCAATTCATGTATGCCTGCAACTTCCAAACCTCCAAACAATCTTGAGGGTTTTTTACCTCACAGTCAGGCAACACTTGCTTGAACATAGTCTGAAGTTGATGACTTAATCTTATAGCCCAGTTGTCCGATTTTAGGGGTTGCAGAAGCATGCTTACTCTGGGCTAACAAGTCTGAAAATGTCACATTTAAATTGAGTTTGCCGCAGCTACAATAACTTTAGAGTAGGCTACCCCACATTAGAAATGCTGCTAGCAAATATTAGCACAATTAACTAATACAGGTTAAAATCATATCATGTCGAACAGAAACAATATTTCAGCATACAAGATTTCTTTAAGATGAACCAGAAAGTCTAGTGGAGTCACCATTTTAAATTGAGACTTCTGTACTGGGTACAAAGAATGTTTCAATGGTAACAGGCAATGAAATAGGTAAACAGCGAAATATTACTACACATTCATTGGGCTTAATAACCAGCTGCTAACACAGTTGGCTATGTAAGAATAATCTGGTAGTGAGGAGTTTAACTTTAAATCAGTCAGAATTTTATTCAGTTCTCTTATTTGTGTTGAACTAGGCTTACAAGAAAAATGAGACCACTTTAATGCTTTAGACCAGTTTTAAATAATTTTATGCAAATGGTTAGTTCACCTCTTCTTTGTTACTTAATTTTTTATTTAATGCAATTCTGGAACCTTTTTATAAGTTCCCCACCTACACACATAATTAATATACTGTACAAGTGGGCAGAACATTCACTGACCACAATGACAGTTTGAAAAAAAAAAACCCTCAACTGATATGGCACAAGTTATGCAAAAGAGCACACATGCACAGTCAACCTACCCTCTTTAGATAAAGGTTAATAAATACATGTACAAGATATTATTGAAAAAAATGCTTTGAGCTACCTTACAGATGTACCATGGGTTCAGTCACAAACAGGACATTCCGGAAAATTCCATGAACTGTTTGACGTGACCTAAGGTGTTCGGGTCACACCCGTAACACCCAATAGATTTACAGCGGAGTGACAAACCAACTGCGGCAGTCAACAATTGTTTGTTTAAAAAAAAAAAAAATTTTTTTAAAAGGATTTCAAGAAATAGAGAGAAGTCTGCCAGGGTCATGCTCTCTGATGTGTTTCTCCATGTTATGAAAGTTAGAAAAATGCTGTGCCTTAACGAAAAAGAAAAAAAAACCCTGATGCTCCAATAACCGTTCAAGAGAGGTTAATCCCCGGCTAAAGTCGAAGGCCCCGGTCTAGGCCGGCCAGTCCCGGCCGTGCTTCTTTTTCACTTAGGAGCCGGTCGCTCTGCCTGGCTGCTGGAATTCATTACGCTCTTCCATTACACGGCCAAGCAGCCGGCCTGCCCGGGGATAAGAGGCCAATCAATACAGTCAGTATCTGCCTCTTCCAATCTCTGTAGCCTGTGTCGGTGGCGCTATCTGTAATAGATCTCCGGGATTATAGGAATTCTTAAGACACTGCACGGTGCCCCGGGGGCCAGTGGAGTGTGCCGCCATCACCCCCCCCCCCCCCCCCGCCGCGCGCCCCCGTGAGGCGAATGCTAGCAGGGGTTGGGGAAAGGGAGAGGTACGGCTGGATAAGGCAGCGGGCAGGGGAGCGAGAGCCCATGTAATTTCTCTAATCCTCGTGGCATTTAAACTTTCGCCGGCCGATAATGAAAATGAAAAATAAAACGAGAAACTTCCCCGCCGTGGGGGGGGGAGGGGGGGGTTTAATCTGTTGCGCGCTCAAGTCGTCGGCGAATAACCGTCTCGTCGGCTTTGCTGAGTCAGTTAAAACGTCTGTTTTTAAAAAAATTTATTCGTTTTATTTATTTTCGGTCACCGCACGGGTCACTGCAGGGCTCCGCAGCCAAGGATTAACCAAGCGAAGGAGGTTCAGACACGTTTAAACAACCCCAGGGATGGCGTCTTCTACTGCCGTTAGAGTGGGTTAGCTGTTGCAGTGTATTACTTTCTGTTCTGCTCTATTTCAGCAAGCGGAGCTGGAGAAATGGCTGAAGGAAAACTTACTGTGCCTCAGGGATCACGTAGTAACAAATGTGGTTTCCAGTGTAACTAATGTGTCAAAAAAATGCACACACACACACACACACACACACACACACACACACACACAATAACAGAAACACCACAGGAAAAACAACAACAGTTCACATTTACAACAGCAGCCACACAGATTAATCATATTAAGTTGAATGCCAAGGAGTATTATGTGTCAGCTGTAAAAGAGGTCTGATTATCAGCACTTTGTTATGTCTCAACATGAGCCAGTTTTTACAGTTCCAGAAAGGTCAGTGCCCAAATTACAAGTGCACTGCTCAAAAAAACAATGCTAAATGATCTCACATAACAAGGGAACAGTGTTAAAAATGTACATTTGCCATACACAAACCGGGTTGCAAGTCGAAGCTCATTGCCAGAGACAGACGGACACTTAATGGGATTGTCGTATATGCTGTGTTTGGATGGCGTCCCTGGAATGCAGTACTGTGAGGCTAGTGCACATGTCAGTCTGGCACTGGTGCACAGTAAAATGTCCAGCGCTAATTCAGCTCTAAGGTACCAGTACATGCATCATGTGTCCAACAGGGAGCATATAGCACTCTGTTGATTTAAAACTGAACATTTTACAGTGTGTATAAGTTCATTTGTTTCCTCTGAAGAACATGGAACCCCACTGGACGTAACGCTTTGTTGTACAGACACTGTTTTCACAGGAAAACTGGGCTCTTAAACTTCATGAATGTTTCATGGAGCACACATACCCACCATTACCTTTGGGAGACTTATCTGCTTGTTCAGACCTTCATGTGCACAAAGTATTTCAAAATAAGTATGTTTCAAAATAAGCCAATGCTGAATCATTTGCATTTATTAAACACTGTTTCAGTTGGTTAAAAGAGTTCTTAAAACAGCACATAACACACATTCTCCAGCTGGTTAGATACTCATGAAGTATACAACCCTGAGTGAATATTTTGATAAATCATTGATTGTACAAGTCTCAGACATTCCATTAGAAATGAAACGGCATCATTTGGAATAGGAAAATAAATAGATTCCACTAAATAAAAGCTAAAAGACTGAAATTATCTGAAGATATATCTTCTGAACATGAGCCTAGCTGTGTTAAGAAAAACTAGCACATATACATATTTTCAGAGAATCGTCAGCTACCCAACTGTGCAAGTCATATTTGAAATGTGACAAATCATTATGCAAGCTGGCTTTTAAAAAGATGGTATAAATTGATGAAGAAGAAGAAGAAGAAGAAGAAGAAGAAGAAGAAGAAGTTTCACACTCAAATGTATATCTCAGTGTACAGGGGTCAGGTTGTAACCTGATTTATTTTTTATTGTGCTCGTTGTGTCTCGGAGAAAATGCAAAATTGTTTTAATCTTTTTTTTATGTTTCAACTTAACTTTTCATTTTCATCCCTCCATTTTATTTCTTCCTCAGATTGGGAATGTGTCATTTAAACTGAATGCAGTCCTGTCTTCGCCTATGCCTGCTCTGTACTCGTGTCATGTTTTGATGCTTTGTGGGGACTCCAAAAAGTGGTGCCACTACAAGTAAACAAGTAAACACATAAGCCCCACTCTCATCCCAGCAACTGCCTTTATCATTCCAGCAGAAAGCAGACAAGTGTGAGCTCTCCCCCAAAGCAGCTTCTGATGATGCCCTGTTCTTTTCCACCAGCGGAGCAGATCAGTCATTTCTTCAGAACAACAGCTCTCACCTGCACTTTGAGGTGGTCAGGTTGCAGTAATCTTTTAAATCGCATTACATTTTTTGAATTATGTTCTTACATTGCAACTTAGAGGTAGTACATACAGTATATAAGCCTACAAGGTACTTAGCAACACCCTAGCAACCACCACGCAACACCTGAGTTAGCACCAAGCAACAACAGTTAAACACCAAAATAGATCAAAAGAGTCAATTGTGGGAGTTCTATATAAAAATGGGTTTGTATAATTTTCAATGCAGAGTAGGTGGGTCTAGAAAGACCATGATATATGTTCAGAGTCAAGCAAGTCCTTGATTGTATACATGTTGAAATGGCAAAGAGAAGTCATTATTATGTCTTCCTGATGGAAATCACCTTGTAATTCTTAACATGCAGCTCCTCGTCCTGTTTCTGCCACGTTCATTAAAAAACCACGAAACAATTACAACATTGAGAATATTCAATAAATAATGTCGCAACCACAAAATTTTGTCTATGTTGTCAAACCATTCTTTTGCCCAACAATCCTTACAGTGAATGGTACATTAGCCATAATGAAATTTGTTTCCATCATTAAGAGTGGAAAATCATGAGGTCCATTTTTCATAAGGTGATACATGCGTCCGTTAACTCCTGCTTTTCAGGTTTAAAATAATCATTGGAACATCACAACCAGAAATGTAATAATTTGAAATTAATATTTTATGAATCTCATTTATAAAATACCCCGCCTATTTTGAGCGATATCATTCAGAGACAAGTGAGAATTGCCTCTGGAACAGGAGCTAAAGCATACATTAGCCTTGCCTGTGACATCCTAAATGTGAATTTAATGCTGCACATTCCGTGGCTGAAAAACCTACCCTTAGTATTCAGAGGGTAAGGGTAAGACAGAGGGTGACTGTCTAGTTGTAAAAACAAGCTCAAACAGTTCATGAATACGTCCATAGAAGGAGTAATGCATCACACGGAAGTCGCAAATTAAATTACGTAGGATATGACACACAAAGCTCCTGCCTCCATTTTAAAAATGCTATTATGAAAGTTAATTATTTTTCTCTTGTAGCTGTGTCACAACATCTATTCCTTATTTATGAGGTTGAACATTATTAAAAATTAAAGCATTATTGATCTGATTAATAGACCCAAAGCGTTTTGCAGGATGCATCATTAAAAATGGATTAGTTTTTATAATGCATTTGACAATCCAGAATGAGATGTAGCATGGACGCAGAGTTGCCTCCATCATTCCTATGAAGAATCAGGAGGCAGAAGCCATTTCGTGCTATAAAAAGAAGCCTCTGTCAATTGTGATGCACTACCATTTAACAATGCATGAGGATCTGTGGAGAGGCAGGCTTTTACCAGGGAAGTATCTGCTGCAGACATCCCCGAATGAATCGAGCCTCTATTAAACCAATTGGAGAGGGTGACTGGATGAAACCCAGAATCAGAAAGTCACCCCAATGTAATCGAGAGAGATTGATGTGTACAGTACAGTTAAGTGCAAAAGTTTTGGGACAGGGACACGTTTTTGTTGAGGCTCTGTCCTCCAGGGCCAGTGAATTGAAACAATGAACATGTAGCTAAACCGCAAGACTGCCTGCTTTAATTTGAGGCTATGCACATCCATAGCTAGTGATCCGTGTAGGAATTACAGCCTTTTTTTTAATACAGTCCCCCATTTTAAGGGAGCAAAAGTAATTGCACAAATTTGCATAATCTTAAATAAAGCTGTCATATTTAGTACTCGGGTGCAAATCCTTTGCATTTGACTGCCTGAAGTATGCAACCCAGAGGCAGAACTCTCAGGGCCTCGTGTGTGTGCCAAAAAAAATTGTAATCAACCAGGTGGGAAGTACAGTACTCATCAAATCCGAGAAACAGTTTAGTGTAGTTTTACGGTCAGGCTTGTGCTCTGACGTGCTCCTTAGAAGTGCTGTGTAGAGCAACTTTCTGCTCTGACAAAATTTTAAAATAAACCTTTTCGACTACTCCCACAATTTTGTCAGCCTTGTGGGAAATTGCTAACCCAAGTGTCACTTGTGAATAGCATGTCACAGTGTGAGCAGTACATGTTAAATTAATTGAATTTGGCATCACACCTTTGAGGGTTTTCCTTGTGTGCGTTCCAACATGCAAAATTGTATTATCAAAAACAAATGCAGTTCAGTTGGCATCGTTTGACACATTTCAGTGGGCGTTTGACGCTTTCCACAACAGGTTGTGACTTTTGGCGTTGTGGTACATGGCGACTGCAAGAATATATTTTAATTAGGATGTACATGATCGTCCCTGCAGAACACATTAAAAGTGCATAGCATAATGGTTTGTGCCATTTGACTGGTGTGTGAGCGTCTTTTCATTTTGTCAGTCAGCCTGCAGCGTGCACTTCTGCTGAAGTTGTTTTCGGGGACTATCAGCCTTATACGCCTATTTAAAAATTCACATAATTTAGGATTGACAGCTTTCTCAAGTGGAATGTTTGTACTCAAAACGCATCTGTCACATCTCGGACGACATCTGTACACTCTTCAGCTCAGTCTATTTCTCTTTTTTCCCCACCCACTGACAGAGGGTTTCCTCTCCCCGTTAATTTCAGAACATTATTTTTGATGTTGCAATCGATTTAAACACCCGCCTCTTTTTCGTGTGCTTATATAGATTTGTTGCAAACTGTGCAAAACTAATCAACTCCATTGGTGTGCAGTGTACCAGGAGGGTAACCTATCAGGAGGGTCACTCAAAGACTGTTTGTGTTTGATATGCATTCGTCTCACCCGGTGTGACTTATTTTGTCAACTAATTGCTTTTATCAGGGTTATGATTCATCCCTGATGGTATAGTTAGCCAGGTGATTGTGACAATCCAAAGCATACGGTGACCCCACAGAGATTTAGATGGAAATGCCAGTATGATGATTGTTCTGGATCAACTGCCCTAGAAACCACGGTGTCCTCTCTTATAAGTGAACCAAAATTGTGAATTAATGCTTTGGGCAGGATTTGAAGACTGAAACATATCACTATTTGCCCTAATTTCTCTGCTGGATGGCTAGAGCTATCTTTTGACAAAAACATATATTAGACCAATCATAGAGTTGTCGTTTTGCAATTATTGAAGATTTATGCCACGACTTCATTGCTGGGCAAGTTAAAATTGCCAACATGGTGCAACTAAATTTGTGTAAAGAAAATGCGTTCATAAATAACAGCCGTTCCTACAGTGCATCTTAGTTTGTTTAGACTGAGCTGAAAATGAACACGAGAAATACAGCCCTGTCTTATTAGGCTACATGTGGAGTATTATATCAACATCTGAATAAGATCCAATCCCATCGCCTATGGAGTTTCATCACTATCCAGGTTATACCTGTATCTAGTCATGCTTATTAATGGGTTGCATTTCATTCCAAAGCTATTTCCTTGACACTTATCAGCCATCTCCTTACCTCAAAATAAAACAACACGATGAAAAGGATTTCTGTACATACAAGAGGACATTGCTGTATGTTAAGATTATTTTCTAATGACCTAATAAACATTTTAAGGATCTACTGTATGTAGCTTATTTTGGATCCTAACCATAGCCGACACTAAATAATGGTTCATTTATCAGTTAAGTTTAAGGTAGGAATTTCTTATTTAACCATTCAAGTTTGACCACTCAAATATATTCCTGACTGTTTGTCTCTATGACAGCTACACTATCTACCACATGCTCTATATATAACAGAGCTGACAACTGTGTTGCTTTTGAATAACAAAATCGGATAAGCGTTCGATCGGGACAACTGACAGGAACGTGTACCCATTACCCAATTAATAAAACTGTCAATGAAAGCAAATGAGGACCAGCCAGTCACTGAAGTATTAACATGTTTTGTGTACAAAAATCAATTTGGGTTACTTTTTGCTTTCTTTGCTTTGCTTTCAAAACAAAAAACAATTCAAATTTAAAGTATTAGACCTAGACTATTTGCCTCAGATTTGAGTCAGGCAGAATGAAATGTGTTGAGCGTGCATTAGGGAGACTGCATCCATCCCTTATAAATTGAGTGTATGTGAGACTCGATTTAGGAGTGCAACTTCAGTTTGGGGCGTCATTAATATATGTATTAGAAGGTACGCCAAATTGAAAAATCTTCTAGCAGGCAAAAAAGATATGGACAGCTGAAAGACAGCTATGGAAAGCTTAAAATCGCTGCTGTGCCTCACCCAGGTGGGTGCTTCATATTGGCGGTGGTTGATGTAAATGGTAAATGGCAGGCATGTATATAGCACCTTTATCCAAAGCACTGTACAATTAATGCTTCTCATTCACCCATTCATACACACACCGACACACCGACGGCGATTGGCTGCCATGCAAGGCACCGACCAGCTCGTCAGGAGGATTTGGGGGTTAGGTGTCCTGCCCAGGGACACTTCAACACAGCCCGGGCGGGGGATCGAACCGCCAGACTACTGTTCTTACTGCCTGAGCCATGTCACCCCCCCCACCCCCCCCCCCACAATCCACAGTGACCCCACAGAGATTTAAATGGAAATACAAGTATGAATCATTCTCGGTCGCCTGTCCTAGAAAACTATGGTATCCTTGCTTCCATTATGAACCAAAATTGTGAATTCATGCTTTGGGCAGGATTTGAAGACTCAAATTTCAAAATTTCCAATTTCAGTTCACATGTAAACAAGGACACCATGGTTTTCTAAATACTTCTCATTAAAAAGCAGTCCTGCTATTAGAATAATAAAGTGAAAAAGTTCAACTGACGTCTCCAAGTGAAATGGCCTGACCTTAAGTATTTATCAATGTGCCAGTAGCTCAGTGGATTCACAAAAGAACAACACTGACAACTTCATGTAACAATAATTATTGTTATGGTTACTCAAATGTATATAAGATGATTGCTTTTCGCCTGAAGATCTTACTTTACACTGAGACAAGATTTGTATTTTTTAAATCTGCTTAATTTTTAGAATGGTACAACAAGTTACAGATTCAACCCTGAGGCCTGCTATCTGACCAGAGAGTGTATGCAGCACAAAGAGCGGGAGAAAAAATTAGGCCCTAGGTGTGCCCTCAAATAAATAAATAAGCCTGCATAATTACAGGCAATTAAAATGCAGAAACGCTTTGAGCAATCGCAGATTAGGAGGGCCTGGCTTCTTTAAGTGGGAGATTAGTTTAAACAGAATTACAAGGGGCCACACGGCGCACAAATCACTTCACCTCCGTTCCCATCGCCGGCGCCGAACATAAACCCGCTCCTCTTTCCTGAGCGCGTTCCAATTAACCTCCCGCCCGACCGGGTCAAACGGCGGCTGAAAACACGCCGCGGGGCGGGTCGTCCCGGCGATGCGGTTAGCGGCGGCGCACCTAGCGCGTAGCACACCTCGCCGCGGGCTGCCGTCACGAAGGAGAGGGACGTAATTACAGGCTAACGGCTCGTCCGACGGCCTTGCTCCGTCGCGTGATTTCACAGACCCAAAGGGGCGGGATGGAAATAAACTGGTAACGGGGGTAGTGTGTGCGGCCCACTCCGCATGGAGGCACGCGTGTGCGACAGGCCTGCGCCAGGTAGGCCGGGTGAATTGTGTGAGATGTGTCACCTTCCGTTCAGCACTGACAAACGCTGTGGTTCAGGACGTTGCGGTCCTAAATTGCCTACTATGTCATTCAAAACTTCTACCAAATCAAGCAACTGGGGAACTCATGAAGAAGAACGCTCAGTTCACCAGCAAGTTTTACATCTGAAACCTCTTACCTTGCTTTCATAAGGCAGATGTAGTCCTTATAAATCTAACATTTTGAGGTATATTTGTATATTTGAAGAAAATGTAAGAATGTGACAGATGACTATTTTGATTGCCTCATTCATTTTCACGACTAGTTACTAGTTTTCTGGCTCGCTGGTGCTTTATATATTACAGATAACTACTGTGTTCCAATCCTGACGGTTATCTTTGACATTTCCAGACGATGTATTTTCGCTTGTCTAACTTATTTTTATTCACCCTTAGCCAGTATCAACATTTGTTAAGTAAGATGTCTTCATTTCAACACTTTGTCGATACGACCCAGGTACAAAACCTGCTCTAGTGTACTCTGCTGATTGGAGCCAGTTTGAAGCAGTTATGTACTGTAGCTTGAATGAGGTATAATTCAACAAACGTTTTACATAAATTTCACTCCCAGTTTTTCCTTCTAACACACCATTGAGAGAGTACCTTCACAAAACTATTGTGGAGTCAAGACAGGAAGTTCTTTTCTCCCATTGTCTGCAGATACCGTCTCCACAGTAGTATCAGATGGTTTGGAGGAATTGCTTTAATAAAGTGAAATATTTTGGCACTCTGGCCCTGTCGTGATTCTGTCAGAGCACATAACTGAAGCGAGCGCTGTGCTGTACACTGAGAAATGGCGGCGTATTTTCCCACCGCTCTCCACGGCGCGGTCATCTCGGCCCTGGCCGGTCGGAGCGGCGGTATTATCAGCTATAAGCCGCGGCCGCGTCCGCCGCGTTAATGCATCCGTTCTGCTCCGCCGGCCCCCTGACCGTTTCAGTAATTTGATTTATGCGATACACCGGGGGTAGCGGTTTGTTTCGTTTTTTTAAGCGCCCGGCTCGTGGTCCCTGCCAAGACGCTCATTAAAATGCGTGGGCCCACTCGCCAGGACACTGAGAGATTAGGAGAGAGGAGTGTGGGGCAGCGTGTGTATGCGGGGCGGCGTGTGTGTGTGTGGGGCGGCGTGTGTGTGTTCCGCTAACGGTATGTCCTGGGGGCGCGGTGTATGTGGGTGGGCTCTATTAAAGAGATCTGCGCTGAACAAGCGGAGTCAGCGAATTCCCAAACCCCCAAGAGTAGAGCAAACGGCGGGGCAATTAATGTCAATCAATTAACACCCGTCATATCAAATTACAGCAACTGATTCCTTTAACCGCACTTGATGTGGAACCACAATGAACCTTGCAAACATGGCCTGTTGATAATCGATTGGTTTCGAGCTCGCTGTGGGTAAGTTATTGCTGGTTAAATAGCCATTGTAGATGAACGTTGTTAATATAAATGAACGCACTTCCTTTTGTAGAGGAGAAGGGGTTGGGACACGAACAGATGCAGACAGGTTTTCTTCTTGAAGATTCTCTCTCTCTCAAGTTGGTGTCATGCAGTACTTTCGCTGGCCAAATTCAATAAGTATTTTGCTGGACGTGACAGGCATACAGTACAATTGTCATATTCTTTTTTGTTTTGGTGTTTTCTGTAACCTGTTCTGTGCTGGTGTTTTTTGTCCATCATAGTCCTCCCGTTCATTAATTTGTTTCACCTGTTTGTCATTTTAGTTAACTCACCTGTGTATTTATACCCCTCTGTTTCTCGTATTCCTTTGCCAGATTATGTGCTCGGACTTTCCAGCATTTTTCTGATTGTCTGAATCGCATTCACACTTTTGTGTATCCCAACTTCTGTTTTTTTGTTTCTGATTCTGTCACCATCTTGATCTGCTGTTTACGATTTCAGACTGAACAATGTGATTAAGATTCCTTGATTCTCCTTTATATTGTTGCCTGGTCAGAATGCTTTTTGGTTGACAAACTTTTGCCTGTGACATCGACTGTTTTGGATTATCCTTATTGCATCCATTTGCTGCTGATTGAGATGTGTCAGTTTTACATGCTTGGAATTTAATAAAACTACACATTTCCTGGTTACCATCAGTTCTCAGCCCTGGCGCTTGACAATAATAGGCTGCGTTGTTTGCGTATATTGCAAAAATAAGATTTGTCCAACCAAACAAATCTAAGTATTTTAAGTAGATGAAAATGCACATTGTTTATTCCAGGTAATAGTTTAGCTAATAGCTGCATGATAATTATACATAAGATATAATAGTAACTTCAAATTGTCCGATAGGAGCATATGTTGGATAGGCAGAGGAAGGATTTCCGCACGTGCCTTTTCTGTCTGCCTACGAATCCTTTTGGAATTCACCCAGTCACCGCCCGCAGGAGAGCAGCAGTAAATGACCTGATTGATTGAAGTGACAGTGATGCTTGACAGTCCACTTCAACTCTGTGATCTGAACCGCAACAGAGATGGAATTAAACAGTCGTTCTGAAAACCGACCGTGAACGCGCCACTTCCATCTGCAGGCTGACAGCAGGGCTTCAAACTGACACTCTCCCAATATTTCCTCTGAAAACTGTTGGCAGAAATTAATTTCTTCCTGTTGGGAGAGATCGTTTTTGAGGTTATATTACGTTTCAGGCCTCCTCTTCACATTTTAATTCATTTATTTATTTATTTTCTGGATTGGAGTTTCTTGCTTTATTCATGTGGTGCTGAACAAGTCAATTTTTCACCCTGCAATTTCTCGACTTGTTTTACAATCATTCTCATTGCATTGGATTGTATTATTTCAAGTAGTTCAATTAGAGAAATTCGAGAGCCCAATTTTAATCAAGATGTCTGTGAACTGTATCCAGGGGAGTAATGTAAATGTTAATGCAATCAAATGCAACATTTTATAACATTTCTTATTTAATCAGGATTCCCATTGAGATATTGAATGTGTTTCACAAAGTAGACCTGGCAAAGGAAAGACCAGGTACAAATCAAAGATTTATTTGAAAGAAAAACACACACCAATGAAACACAAGAAAAATCACAAACATCCATATTTAACCACAAGAACATACACTCAGTGTATTAGGCATTTATTAGACTTATTTTTTAGACTTATTGGTCTTCTGCTGCTGTAGCCTATTCACTTAGAGGTTTGATGTGGTGTGTGTTCAGAGATGCTCTTCTGCATGCCACTGTTGTAATGTGTGGTTTTTTACGTTATTGTCACCTCCCTTGTCAGCTTTGACCAGTCTGGCCCTTCTCCTCTGACCTCTCTCAGAGGAACGAGCACTATGATTTGAGTCACAGGGTTTTCGGCATACACGTACAGGGCTGTGACCCTGCCATCTGATGATATCCCTGCTGTTTACTGTCCACAGGTGTGGATAACATGCCCAGCAAAAATATTTTTCTTCTCCAAACTCAGGAAAATAGTATTATGGGTTATTTAGGAATTGTGTGTGTGTGTGTGTGGGGGGGGGGGGGGGGTATTGCAGGTGATGGACAGTGTGGGGAATTTGGTTTGTTGTCTAGGGTGATACAGCAGGATACACACTGGCACATGACAGGCCCCTGTTTAAAACTGCACTCTCGCACCAATGGATCACTATTGAGGTGCTAGGCTCTACTGAAAATGAAACCACAAAACAGCAGCCTCTACTGAAAATGAGACCACCAAAATATCAGCCTCTACTGAAAATGAGACCACCAAAACAGCAGCCTCTACTGAAAATGAGACCACCAAAACAGCAGCCTCTACTGAAAATGAGACCACCAAAACAGCAGCCTCTACTGAAAATGAGACCACCAAAATATCAGCCTCTACTGAAAATGAGACCACCAAAACAGCAGCCTCTACTGAAAATGAGACCACCAAAACAGCAGCCTCTACTGAAAATGAGACCACCAAAACAGCAGCCTCTACTGACAATGAGACCACCAAATGAGCAAAAAATAAATTGTTGAACCATACCCATGGATGGTGTCACTTGGGGGAGATGGGGTGGGAGGAGTTTAATTCCCATAGGGGAGAACATATTTAGCTGCACCTTCCCAAACTTATGGAGGACATGCTATAGGACATACCTAAAAATTTGAGAGAAAACTATTTTCACCTCTGGTTCAATATTCGCAATAGTGCATGTCTGCCATGGCTTTCAGCTGTACACTGTTAGCTTGGTTGAATCTTATGCCTGTTGATTTCTCTCCGACAGCCATGGATAGATACACTCACCGAGCACTTTATTAGGTATTTATTAGACTTATTTTTTGTACTGCTGTAGCCTATCCAATTTGAGTTATGTCACCTTCTTGTCCGCTTTGACCAGTCTGGCAATTCTCCTCTGACATCTCTCATTACCAAAGCATTTCTGTTGGCAGAACAACTGCTCACTGGAATTTTTTTTTTTTTTTACACAATACTTTGCAAACTAGAGACTAGTGTGCCTGAAAATCCCAGAAGATCAGCAGTTTCTGAGATACTCAAACCACCTTGTCTGCCACCAACAATCATTCCACAGTCAAAGTCACTTAGATAACATTTTTCCCCGTTCTGATGGTTGATGTGAACCATTAATTGAAGCTCCTGGCCCGTATCTACATGGTCGTATGCATTGCACTGCTGCCACACAATTGGCTGATTAGATAATCGCTTGAATAATTAGGTGTAATAAAGTTAAAATGTTCCTAATAAAGTGCTTGGTGAGAGCTGATCTGCGGTGGGATGAATTTCAAGCGCAGACGCACTGCTGGAGACGAAACAAACTTCCTATTCCTTCCTCCAGAGCATTATCCTGCCTCAGAAATTCACAAAAAACCCTCCTTCCCTCCATTTTGTTCGCTTGAACAGACCCAGGTTTTCCAGTTTGGGGAGGGGAAAGGGCAGTGTGAGCCGACCAAGAGAAGCAGTAGAGCTTGAGCAGACGAATCCGAACCCTCGGTCCTCCTGGCAGGGCTACAGTTACAGGTCTACGGGAGGCGCTGACGTCCGCTGGGACCGGCTTCACAGGAAAGGTCGTTTGGCTTCGGTGCAGTGGTATTTTCCACCCGGGCCCAGACCCCGTGGCTATGGCCTCCTGGCCAGCTCTAACAAGATTAATTGGGACAACCAGGCATTGCTGCCTCTGGCTTCGCTGTGCCACAGGCATTAAGTGACTCCGCTCAATAAACTCCCATCTCTCTCCCTCTCTCCCATTGTCACGCTCAATCTCTCATGCTCTGCATCTCTCTGGCTCGCCATCATTCTCGCTCTCTCCCTTACCAACCCTCAAGGAATCTCCCTCTCTCACGTACGCTCCCCCTCCCTCCCTTCCACTCTCTCTCTCTACCTACCTAGCTTCTTCCTTTCCTCTCCCCTCTCTTTCTCTCTCTCCAACTTAATCTCTTCTAATATACTGTATGCTGTGTTTGGAGAGGGCAATAAAGAGGCATTTGTATATTGTGCAAATCATATTTTACAACATAGCCAACCATTCAGAGAGAAAAGTATATATTATGTAAACTACATTACAGTAAGATTTATAACAGGGGATTTTAGAATTTGATTACACAGGTGCACAGAAAATGATCTGCTTTGACTGCCATAACCGAACTGAATTGTATAGTTCATAGGAAACATACCATCAAGTCACACCCATTGAATTATAGATACTTTCTTCTTGTAAGATATTCTGACTGATCTGATATTCTGTTCTGTTGGAAAGAGCAGAGTAAAGGCTGGTTTATACTTGGGCGACTGTCGCTGGTCACAGTGATATTCAATTCATACTTCATAAATTAACCCTCCCATTATGTTTGGGGTCACTTTGAACCCATTCAGTGTTTGGCATCTCTTAAAAACCAGTTAAACTTTTTTTCATCTTGAGACTTGATTTTTTTACATTTTCTATTTTGTTGGATTTAAATAGTAAACATGCAATAAACGTAATGCTATGTTTTCAGAAGTCCTGTACCATCTTTGCATGTATGGCCTTATTTTGACCATCTGTAACTGTATAAAATGTCAGAAAATATACAACCATTTTTATTTTTATCTCAGATTTCTTTGTTCAGGTGGCACTTTCCCATGCAAAGCCTTAAGCCTGGTACATTGTACTGATGTAAGTGCACGCGCTCGTTCTCAGAGAGACTCCCTCACACACGCTGTGGCCACAGCTCGACTGACTCACACTCGGAGTACCGACCTGCAGCAGCCACTCGATCCCGGGGCCCTGGGTCGCTAAACAGTCCCATCAGTCAGCGGTGTGCCCTGACCCTGGCAGCGCTAACACAGAGCCGCTAATCCAGACAGCGCCCGCGTAGCGCTAACACAGAGCCGCTAATCCAGACAGCGCCCTCTTAGCGCTAACACAGAGCCGCTAATCCAGAGAGCACCCGCGTAGCGCTAACACAGAGCCGCTAATCCAGACAGCGCCCTCTTAGCGCTAACACAGAGCCGCTAATCCAGACAGCGCCCGCGTAGCGCTAACACAGAGCCGCTAATCCAGACAGCACCTGCGTAGCGCTAACACAGAGCCGCTAATCCAGACAGCACCTGCGTAGCACTACACAGAGCCGCTAATCCAGACAGGGGCCGCGTAGCGCTAACACAGAGCCGCTAATCCAGACAGCACCTGCGTAGCGCTAACACAGAGCCACTAATACTCCCGGTTAAACACTTCACTCCCCCTCCATTCACCGTAATAAACGATGTGAGGGTGTTTATCGCGCACAATGCAGAAGACAAGGGCTGTGGGTGCGAGGGATCAATGTGCATTAAATCAGGAAGCGCCATTCCTCACGCCCCGGAGAGACTGGCACAGAGGGGTGCCCAAACCAGAGGACATTGTGATTCAATTAGAAATGAATTTTTGCAGATAATAAATAAGAGGGGATGATGGGTGGCTTGTCCTGTGAAGGCACTGTTCGAGTGCTTGGGACAGCGTAGAGGATAATTCTTCCCCGAGGGTAATGTTTACCTGCCATAGCAGTTCCGTCGCTCTCAGATGACAAATCACTGCTCAACTATGCAAGCAAGAAGTTGAGCAATGTCCAATCAGATCCAAAGAAGATTGAGGTCCATATGCAGCATAAGTGCTACCATTTATAAACTAGCTAACTTGCTAAAAGCTAGCGAGATACATACCCTTAAAAGCATTATTAAATAGAGTGTATATTGATGCAGTTCAGTGCTAGGTGATAAACAGCTACGGGTGGCATCACCTGCTTCAAGGGGGCATCTTGCACTGTAAGAGTTTTAATGAAAGAAGTGGCACCCCAGACACCAGCTCTTTGTCCAACTTGCACCACCAGCATTAACTACTTTAAATACCGCTTCTATTGTGAAGGAAGAAGACCCACTTTTCTTTTCATTTTGGGAAGGATACATGTGTGTTCAGCGGTTATAGTTCCTACCGTCTAGCTATTTCAAACACACATGATACCTCTTGTAAATAAGACAGCTTTGGAGTTGCTGTAAGGTGTATTTCTTGACTTTGAAGGAGGTAGGCTACTGATTCCTATAGGCCTCAAGTCTTGATGCTATTAAGTCATTATGCTAACATGGAAATCGAGCAGTGAATGCACAAAAATGAAAGTGAAATTGAACATCTCATGTAAGTCTGGGTTAGGGTTAGGGTAAGTCAGAAAAAAGGTATATTTCCCAAAATGTTGGTGTATTCTTTTAAATCCATCCCAAATGTCAGTGAAAAAAGAAAGGTCATGCTAACATTGTGTTTGGCAGACTGCTTTATCACAGGCTCAAACTGCACCTTTAAATCTTTGGTGGAACAATGTTTTCATAAAAAGGGCTTTTGGATTTTTAAAATGATTTTTATGGTCTTCATATTTTAAGATTATTTTTATGATTATTGCTATTAAGTATTTAGTATGTGCTTCCGACTAGTGTGCGTTTTACTGTGATTTATTCCGTGTTATACTAATATAAAGCTAAATCGGTATTCTCTACAAAACATTTCTGAATGACGACAAATATATTCATAATCATCTTGCAACCAAATCATCTTGCATCAACTGCCAATCAACTCCAGCCTCCTTTTCTGTATAGAGGAGGGGCTAGTTCAACTAGCAACCAACTCCAGCCTCCTTTTCTGTATAGAGGAGGGGCTAGTTCAACTAGCAACCAACTCCAGCCTCCTTTTCTGGTCTGAAGATAAAATGGGGTGAATGGAGGAGGGGCAGTCTATATGTGTAACCCAGTATCATTCGGGTGTACACTGCACTGCCTGTTGTACATATTGGGTGTACACTGCACTGCCTATTGTACATATCGGGTGTACAATGCACTGCCTATTGTACATATCGGGTGTATACTGCACTGCGTATTGTACATATCGGGTGTACACTGCACTGCGTATTGTACATATCGGGTGTACGCGGCCTGTACATATCGGGTGTACACTGCCTGTTGTACATATCGGGTGTACACTGCCTGTTGTACATATCGGGTGTACACTGCCTGTTGTACATATCGGGTGTACACTGCCTGTTGTACGTAACGGGTGTACACGGCCTGTACATATCGGGTGTACAAGGCCTGTACATATCGGGTGTACACTGCCTGTTGTACGTATCGGGTGTACACGGCCTGTTGTACGTAACGGGTGTACACGGCCTGTACATATCGGGTGTACACGGCCTGTACATATCGGGTGTACAAGGCCTGTACATATCGGGTGTACAAGGCCTGTACATATCGGGTGTACACTGCCTGTTGTACGTATCGGGTGTACACGGCCTGTACATATCGGGTGTTGGGGGTTATTGACTCAGCATGACAGCTTTGTGACAAGGCGCTGTGCGGGGAGGGGGGTGAACAGTGCGCTGGAGAAAAGGTCTGACACAGGGCTTTTTGTGGGCCTCCTGGATGCCGCTCGGAGGGGGATCTTTTGCTGTCCTGGCACAATGTCGCTATCTCTGCTTCTGCAGCTGTCTGAATTCATTTCCACAGCCGCACAGAGCCTGGGGTGCAGAGCACTGCTCCACAATTCATTTCAGTGTGGAAAATGCTCTCTCTTTCAAAAGCCCCTGTTCACTGTCCCATGAAGAAATGAGTCAAAAATTTGCATTTACTTTTCTGTGTAAACACCTTTTACATGTAGCTAACCAGTAAAACACAAAGAGAAAGGTCGCTCCTCAACCCAAACCATCAGTGCAGGTATTTTTTAAATATGTATAGCGTGATGGTTTTATTTGAGTATACAGCTCTATATCAAATCTGCATATTTATTGATCAATTCCACATTCAAGAGAAAATGTGCTGCTTGTTATGTCTTATCTGGCTACTATTGGTTATTTTTCATGAGAAAAAACACCTTATCTTACCAAAAGCACTGCATATTTCCAGATCAACCACCACCACGTTCTTTTTAATAAGCTTCCTTCTTCCAAAACCACGGTTTCAGACCATCATGAGCTAACATGGTCTGCTGGACACAAGGATGTTGTGCAGTTATTTGTCATTTTCTGTATATTTGTCCAATTTACATGAATCAAAGTGTTTTACTGTCCGAGACATTATTGGCATTTGGCAGACGCTCTTATCCAGAGTGACATACAGTTGATTAGACTAAGCAGGAGACAATCCTCCCCTGGAGCAATGCAGGGTTAAGGGCCTTGCTCAAGGGCCCAACGGCTGTGCGGATCTTATTGTGGCTACACCGGGATTAGAACCGCCAACCTTGCATGTTCCAGTCATTCATCTTATCCACTACGCTACAGGCCGCCCTACGAGACAGTCAATAAGCAACCATAATCATAAACCACATTCCTCAGGAGAAAAAATACCACTGAATGGACATGGTGGAATCAGCTGTACATTAACCGCAGAGGGAAAGCACCTGAGTCCTCTTCATTTTATTTTTGCCAAAATTCCTGTGCTGGTCTGTAAATATAACAATTAAATGCAATTTGCTGACATTACTATTAATTAAAATATTGAAATGGCGATTATCTATGTTGGCTCCCTATTCAGAACAATGGTAATATATGCAGGTTTGTTTTCCCCTCGAAACTTGATTAAACTCTGTATAAACTTTATCAACATGACACATCAACTCTGTTATACTTCTCTCTGGTACGGAATGCCTAACCTTTGTGTTTTGATGCCATTAATGTTGAATATTTAATTGCATACCTGAAAGAAGTTCAGTCGCGATACAAGCAGTGTTTCCTTAACAGGCGCTTTGTGGAATGAGCATTGCAGAAAACAGATTGCGATCACCCTCTATTGTATGGATGAAGGCATAAGCAATCAATCCAAATTCATTAAAGTTATTAAAAAGGTTTTCTTATAGCTTTCTTATACCAACGTAAGCAAATGAAATGGAAATATTAATGTTTTCATGTTTTTAACTTAAACATAATCAGATTTACCCAATTCTGATGGATTTCTTCCAGGTACTCTTGTGAATAGTATTATGAATTGGTTTAGATTATAGTATAGTAACCTTTTTTTTCCAGAACAGCATACATTTTTTTTTTTTTTATCGGTAATATTTTTTTTTAATTGAGGGCCCACAGACTACCCACCACTCTGGAAAATAAGACCTTGGGGAAACACTGTAGCTATACCAGGAAGCACATATTTTAAAAAATGAAATGCTGTACTTTCATAAATATGTATTGTAAAATGTGAAACATTTCCTTTTACCTGAGATTTAGGAGTCATTAGAAGGTGAACAATTTGCATTTTCATAAATATTTGTGAGTTTGCATGTGGGTGTGAAACAGTATTGCAGATATTTAACTTTTTAAAATTTGCATTATCTATTTTTAAGTGCTCAAACTCATGAGCAGAAAATCACCTGCTTTACATTTAAATGCCTGTGACTCCATGTCTAATGCTTGTGCTAATCCTTAAATTCAGATTTTTCAGCAGCAATTAACTTCCTGCAAAAACAAACTCATTTAATGACCCCCTGAGGTTCGACTCTGTGTGTGTGAAGTTAAACACCCTGAGAGGTTTCAGGGGGGGTACGGTTGGGCGTGCGAATTCCAGAGAAACCCACTCTATTTTCCCTTTTTTCTTCTCTTGTACTCCTCACCTCTTTTCTTTCCGCTCCCAGTCCTGAATGAAATAATCACCTAATGACATCCTGTCTGTGAGAGATCACATTAATCTTGGCATAAACAGAGGTATTGACAGAGCCATTTTTAATGAAAGACAGAAAAAAGCTGCCAGGCGGCAGTAATTGTTCTAATTTGGAAAGAATCGATGAGTTTGGCAGAGTACAAATCAGGCAGCAACACGGACATGCAGAAAAAAAACAGCCTGTAAGAAGACAAGAAGCTTGGTTACCGACTCCTAAAGCAGGTTGTCAGTTACAGACTCCTAAAGCAGGTCGTCAGTTACAGACTCCTAAAGCAGGTCGTCAGTTACAGACTCCTGAAGCAGCTTGTCAGTTACAGACTCCTGAAGCAGCTCGTCAGTTACAGACTCCTGAAGCAGCTTGTCAGTTACAGACTCCTGAAGCAGCTCGTCAGTTACAGACTCCTGAAGCAGCTTGTCAGTTACAGACTCCTAAAGCAGGTCGTCAGTTACAGACTCCTGAAGCAGCTTGTCGGTTACAGACTCCTGAAGCAGTTCGTCAGTTACAGACTCCTGAAATAGCTCAGTTACAGACTCCTGAAGCAGCTAGTCAGTTACAGACTCCTGAAGTAGCTCAGTTACAGACTCCTGAAGCAGCTCAGTTACAGACTCCTGGAGCAGCTTGTCAGTTACAGACTCCTGAAGCAGCTCGTTAGTTACAGACTCTTGGAGCGGCTCGTCAGTTACAGACTCCTGGATCAGCTCAGTTACCTGAGTATAGTCAGCGGGAAGCATATGACGGCCATAACTCAGGGAAGGAAGAAAGCCTCATGCTCTTTGACTCTTATTTGCTTCCAGTTTATTTGTAAACCAAGACATTTCAGCATACAAGCCTGGGTCTGGGTGGGTGGAAGTACCTTAAGGCCATTTACAGTTACATTTTAGTCATTTGGCAGACGCTTTTAATCCAAAGCGATTTACAAGTGCATAGGTTCTTCCACAAGTTAAAGCAACACATCCATAACTTGCAAAATACACACAAAGTGCTGTTCTAAACATACAGTCATCATAAGTGCAGTTCAATTTCTTAAATTGTTTTTTTTTTTGGGGGTTAGACAAGAGGGATAGGGATATCGGAAAGGGGGGGGGGATCAGGAGGTAGGACTAAGGTACAGTTTGAAAAGGTGTGTTTTTAGTCTGCGTCGAAATAGGGGGAGGGATTCTGCTGTCCTGACAGTGGTAGGCAAGTCATTCCACCACTGAGGAACCAGAATGGAAAACAGGTGTGAACGTGCAGCTCGACCGCCAGGTACACGTAGAGAGGGAACCATAAGGCGACCCGAGCTGGCAGACCGGAGTGGTCTAGCTGGGGAGTAGGGAGTGATTAAGGATTGGATGTAAGGTGGGGCAGTCCCCTTAGCAGCCTGAAATGCCAACACTAGGGCCTTGAATCGGATGCATGTGGCAATAGGAAGCCAGTGGAGGCCAATGAGGAGTGGGGTGACATGAGCAGACCTGGGCTGACTGGTGATCAGGTGGGCTGCAGCATTCTGGACCAGCTGGAGGGGCTTGATGGCACAAGCTGGGAGACTGGCTAGGAGGGAGTTGCAGTAATCCAGGCGGGAAATGACGAGGGCCTGGACTAGGAGCTAGGTGGCTTTCTCCGTCACGAGATGATGGATGCAGCGTATATTGTAGAGGAAGAACCTGCAGGTTCTGGCAGTGGAGGATACTTGTGGAGCCAGGGTGAGGCTGTTATCAAGAGTCACCCCAAGATTCTTTGCCGTATGGGAGTTGCCATTTGCTATCTGTACAATATCCGTTTTGATTTAAAATAATAAACATATATAAAATGAAAAATTGTGTTTACACAATTACTTGTTTAATTTTAATTGTTAAAACACACAATTTTAATAAACACAGTTTAATTGTGTATATCTATAGAAATGAGCTCATATAGATCACTCTCAAACATGTTTCCAGTGACAAAACTGATAGATAGATTTCTGATTCTACACATACCTACACTCAGTGACCATTTTATTAGGTATTTTAGACTTATCTTTTAGACTTATTAGGCTTCTGCTGCTGTAGCCTATTGACTTAGATGTTTGACCCATTGTGTGTTCACAGGTGCTCTTCTGCATGCCACTGAACTGCAGAACTGCTGCTCATTGGATATTTTTTGTTTTTCACACCATTTTCTGCAAACTCTAGAGACTGTTGTGCATGAAAATCCCAGGAGATCAGCAGTTTCTGAAATAATCAAACCACCCTGGCACCAATAATCATTCCACAGTCAAAGTAACTTGGAACCCATTCTGGCATTTGGTCTGAAAAACAGCTGAACCTCTTGACCACGTCTGCATACTTTTATGTAATTAGTTGCTGGCACATGATTGACTGATTCAATATTTGCATTAACAAGCTGGTGTACATGTCTACCTAATAAAGTGATCAGTGCATATAGCCAATCAAGGCTGTTAGTACACTCAGAAAGCATGTGTGTTGCTTAACAGGTGTGTGCTGCAATAAAATATTCTCCGGCATGGATGCCAGCAAACACTTAATATTTTATTGCTGTAGTTATTGCTCCCTGTGGAAAAAGGCCTTCTCTAAACTATTGTAGTTCAGGCAAATCCAAGCTTCAGTAGTGCCCAGATGAATGTTTAATTTTAACAGTTGTGTTTATGTGCAGCACTGTTGCTTAGGCGAACTGTGCTTTGTAAACAGCTGAAACGTCTCACAAGAAGTACAAAGGCACAATTAAAAATAATACCCAGTGGAAATAATCATAATAATAACAAGCATTGTAAAACTGCACACATGAAAAGCTACGGGGACTGGAAGATACAATCGACTCAGTAGTTGCTCCTTCTTTGCTGTGTTTCAGTCAAGCTCAAGTACCAGAGAAGCACATTATGTAGTCTGTGTAGTCCATATGGCGCTGTATTAAAATATGTTGAATTAAATCTAGAATTATGAAGCACTTTGGGGCCCCGTGTGGCACAACAGCTTAATGTCAGTCACTAATGCAGTTGCAGGTGCTCGCAAAATACGGCTCAATTAAACTAAATTGAGTTTTGGAGATTTATTTAAATTACTTTAGAATCACACTGAAGTAAATATGCCTACCTGAGCAAAACACCTCCGGATTCATATTTTTTCCCAATGTCAAGAGACCCTGAGAGGTTGAAATGAAAACAAATTTACATTTAAAATGACCTAGAAACTGAATAAGGAGCAAAACCTAATTTGGGGCTGTGTCTCCTTCCACCTTAATCAAAGCCTTGACATGATGTGACATATGCTTCAGAAGGTTCTGGAAGGAATCTCGGGAGACAGGAAACCAAAAAGCTGTTAATATACCAATTAGGCAGTGACCAAACTTTGCAGCTATGCTGGTTCAGTGCCCAAAAACCAATTATCTGTGATGTTTTTTATCATTGGCATTACTGATTTAAGGAAATGTGGAAAGTGATTTGATTTATTGATATATTTTATTGTTTAAAAAAATAACTGGAGAGATGTACTCATTAGCCGATTCTCAGAGCATTAGTTTTATCAAGGGAGGTATGTAATAAAACATTTGCGTGGTTCCTGTGTAATCGCATTCATTGCTTTACTCTGTTACTCTGTAAAGTGTCTTGGTGACAGTCCGTTGTGATAAGCGCTATACAAATAAAACTGAAATTGAAAATCAATTGAGTTTGGATGGCCTAAATTTTTTTTCGCCATCAAAAACAGAGATATCTATTGAGCATGGTCATGTGATTACAGTTCATACTAGCAAAAATCCTGGTAGCTACAAGAAATGTGTAGACGGGAAAGTAAATGATTGATTAAAAAAAAGACACTTTACATTGAATATATTTGTTTCATCAACACTGTAACAGCTCAGTTTCATCCACTATGATCCTTTAAAACTCAGTTGATCCTTTCATTATAAGTCAGTGGTTCCAATGTGGTCAAAATACAAAGTCATAGATTTTTTTTCCCCGCAAGAACATGCAAATGGCAAATGGTCTGCATTTATACAGCACCTTTATCCAAAGTTCTGTACAATTAATGCTTCACATTCACCAATTCACACACACACACACACACACACCCAAACAGCGATTGGCTGCTATACAAGGCACCAACCAACTCATCAGGAGCATTTGGGGATTAGTTATCTTGCTCAGGGACTCTGACCTACCCAGGGTGGGATCGAACCAGCAACCCTCCGACTGCCAGACAACTGCTTTTACCTCCAGAGAAATCGCAATAGCTGGTTTTTATTTGTATTCTGATGTCTCCCCATACACCAATTAAAGTTATTGTGTCACTTGTGGAATTTTTTAAGGTCCCATATTGTGGAAAACAACATTTCCTCACTGTGTGGATTATTAAGGAGTTGTAGGTGCTATAAAAAGACGGTGAAAGTATCAAAATGCACAGTGCCCAAAGAAATCCACACACTTCACAACTCTGAATTTAAATTTAACTTCCATTACAACTATTTAACCATCTACTCATTTAAGGTGGGCTGCCTTGTAGCTGGAAGAAGTGCAAGCATTCGCTAGCCAGCCAATCAGAACAGAGGTTCATTAATATCAATGAGCCTTAAAGACACAGTCACTGAAACAGCCTGTTCTTGGTAAAGCTCATTAGAGGCGCTGGAGAATGGACAGGTAAACTGGATCGAGATTGTTTTTGGTACATAAAACCACACAAACGTCTTCTTATGGATATCAGGACAGAAAATAAAATGCTGGAAATTTTCTGGACCATGGGTCCCTTCTTTTCCAACTGCATAGTATACATTTTTATAACACAGAAACTGTAAAACGCTTTTCACAAGCCCATAGAAAGTTAATGGGTGACATCACAATCACTTTGTTCATATTTTTCTATGGTTGGCTCCCATCTCATCACATTATACGCTCAAATGAATTAATAGTTTGACTACAATTTTGCTACAACAGTTGCAGTTTTTAAACAAATGGAGTAGGTGGTTAGTTAGTTAGTAAAAAACATTCAGACCGTTTTGACGCGAGATTAAATTTGATTTTAATGCCACATTATAAGTTGAGTCTGCACTTCTACAGTCTGCACTTCTCTCTCTCTTGGACTATACTTTTCCCATCTGGGGAATTAAATCACTTACTACATCCCTGATCTTCACACTTGTTCTGCAATCTAAGTCACTCTGCTAGATTCCAGTGAAGTAAAAAAAAAAAGTAAAACAATAAGCCAGGTAAGCTAGTATAGTTTCTAAAGAAAAGGGATTAAATACATTTGTATTAAATAGTTATTGTCCAAAATCAGACATAACACAATTTCACACACAAAATGATTTTCCCCGCACATTTCTCATTTGCTCACTAAAGCGGACGTAAGCAGTGGTGGGAGGGCGAATGGGGAAAGGTCAAGTCAATCAATGCAGTGGCCCCTTGCTTTACAATGTCGCTGCCAATGTTTGAATGATCCCACGGCCATTGAAGAATTACTAATGCTCAATTACACGGCCATCTCTAAAGCCAGGACACGCGAGGCATTCCGTATAAATGGAGGCTTTTCTCACGCCTTTTTTTTTTTTTTTACTAGGGACCGTGCACAATGAATCAACATTTTCTGTTTCCACATCAATATAAATGCGCCAGAGTTAGCTAATGAGCTCATTTTGGTCTGTAGTCCCTAACCTGCGTGTCTTTGGACTTTATTTACAATAGGGGAGAACGGGAGGGATGAGAAGTAGCGGTCTTTTGAATTTGAGAAAAGCACGTTACTGATCGACGGTGGGGCCCATACTGAATAAATAAGAGCCAGCACAACCAGGGGAGGGGTGTCCCCAAAAAGGCGGAAGATACTTTTCTAATTTATAAACTGAAACTGAAAGCCGTCTGTAAAGGAACAGAAACTGAAGAATAATGTAAAGGAAAGAGGAAAACGGCCTCTCTCCCTCCCTCTCTCCCTCCCTCTCTCTCTCTCTCCCTCTCTCCCTCCTGCCATCTGCAGGGAGTGGTGCTGCATGCTAATCATGGTCAGTGAGTGGGGGGGGAACTCTGCTCGCCACAGGATATGAGGTGGGCAGAGTAGAGGGCCCAGGAAGTGACATCAGCTGAATAAGCACAAAAACATTCCACACATTAATTCACTTAAATTGCTTGAAATGTGTTTTGCAATGGACCGTCCAACCTGGACTGAATTCAGCTACCGAAATGATCCAAACCCTGGTCACTGTTGAGTGTTCTCGTGGGTGGCGGTTGCCATCTGATGTGTACAAAGCAGCTTCTTCAGAGACAGGAAATCGTAGCTCTTTTTGCTTAACATAATATTAACATTCAGAAGAGCACAATCTCTAGACTCAGGCCTTTCTGGGCCTGATAAAAGCGTTTAACACCGAGTGACAGCATGGGAGAGTTAAAGTACATGACTGTTCTGTACTCAGAAGTCAGAGATAACTATCCTCACAGACTAAAGGTCTACAAGATGACCTCTGTGGCTATTGTACTTGTAAAGTTTGTATGGAAAGGGCGATGTGTGATGACAAACGATGGATTAAAAATGAGGCAGAAAGATGTTATTCATAACGGCAATGTGGATTTGGCCATGGAAATTTGATAAAAAAAGAAAAGATGAGAAGGAAAGGAAAGGAAAGGAATCCTTCTGATAGCTTGTATTTCCACCAACAGCTGGTTTTACTGGGTTTAGAATAAGCGATCCCAATGTTCAGGGTACATGAGGTTGGGTGAGTGGTGTGACATAGTCTGTAGGGTAGCCGTTTCTCTGCCATAATGCCATTCCCTGTACAAACCAACCAGTCTCAAATGTGCAAACAGCAGGCAGTAAAGGGATACTCCATTTTGCATGTCTGTAAATTGAATATTTCAAACATAGATCCTAAATGCAAGCATTAACAACTGTCCAGCGCACGGAAAATGGTCATTATGTTTGTAAGATTGAGAAAGCGATTCTAAATTCATGTATATGACACGCGAGACACATGAGTTTAGTATCAATATCAATATTTCAGGTTGTATCCATGGAAAGGGCCGGAATGATGCAACCCGTTTCCCCCCAAGAAACTATTAGTTTGTAGAAGAACGTGTCAAATGAAATTTGAGAAAATATTAAAGCGTGTTTACTACATCATCCATTTTAAAACTTACATGTTTTTAAAGACAAAACTGTTTCTGAGCGTTGGACTTCTGGGCATGCAGCATCCCCAGTGATGTCCTGAGCAGCTTTGATCAAGCTCTTCATTTAATACCAGTCTGGATTTGGCATCCCCACCACAGTTCTCTGTTAGGGGGTCCTTCGTGATAGGATCGTGTTGATCGTGTTTAAGTTTATTTTTGTCTATTTGTGGCTCTCTGAATAACTATGAACAGAATTATGAACACCTTACACAATTGCTATTAATGTGTTCAATTTATTATTAAGCAACTAACTGGGATTGTCTTTTTCTTCAGTGCAGAAAAACTGATAATGGCCAATATGGCATTGCCGAGTAGGAGACAGCCTTAGTTACCCAAGACAGTGACATGAAATCAAGATGCCCTTATACTGTTTTTGATTGATGTAGGTATGCGCAGAATCAGAAATCTATCTGCCCCCCCCCCCCACCCACACACACACACACACACCACCCATTTTCAGTTGTGCAAGCAGAAGTTGACGGATGACTGACAGGTGTTATGGGAGTTGTTTGGTTTTGCATGGATTCTTCACACATTAAAGAGCAGTGAGTGTCTAGTATTGATTTCAGCCTCTGTTTTCATCTTTGGAGATTGCATTTGGAGTCAGACTAGAGAACTAAAACCTGGCTCTTTCAACCTGCCACCTAATAATCCCCTGATTTACTTGCCTAAAAACATAGATATTGGCTCGATCTCTCCCTCTCCACCTCAGCTGATGCAAAATGGCTGCCGTTGCATCACCCACGTGGGTGCTACACATAGGTGGTGGTGAGTTTTCCCCTCATTACTGTAAACCACTTTGGGTTTAATTAATTAAAAGGGCAGCAAAGAAAACCCTAAAAAGAGTCTCCACAGGCCAGGGGTAATGACTTTAAGAGCAGAATTATAGAAAGCACACTGCAGAATGCAAGCCTCTCAACAGCATGAACAATCAGAAGGCCAGATTAGAATTTGCCAAAAAAATAAATAAATACAGAGATGAGCCAGAAGCGTTCTGGAACAACATCTTATGGACAGATGAGATCAAAATAAACCTTTGCCAAAGAGATGGTAAGCAGAAAGTGTGGAGAAAGGAAGGAATAGGCCATGATCCAAAGCACCCTCTCTCTTCCCATCTGTGAAATATGGAGGAGGTAGTGTCATGATTTGGGCGTGTATGGCTGCTTCTGGAACAGGCTCACCACTCATCTTTATTGATGATGCAACAGATGATGTAGTTGTAGAATGAATTTGAAAGATACAAATAAATACCTTATTAAGATATACTTAATCCTGCAGCGAGACAGTGACCCCCAAACACACTGCCTATGCAACCATGGCATTCATCAATGGGAGAAGGTTTCGGACTGACCAAGTCAGTTACCTGATTGATCATGTTAATCATGGATTTCACTTGCATTACATTTCCAATGAACATTCCAAAAGATTGGTGATTTCCCACCAAGGTCAGTATAGTTTTATGTTTTCAATTTAGTTTTGAGTGTGTTTGTTAGTTTTAGCTTTGTTTTAGTGTATCATCATATTTAATTTTAGTTATTTTATTATTTTCCCTTTGGTTGGCATAGGACATACGCTACTGCCGGGACAAGGATGCATTAGGATTTCTCAGCCAGCATATAATACTGAAGTCGTCCTTGTAAGTGCATTAAGTGGTTGGAACAGGACCAGCCTTGTAGTATCGCCATCCTGCAACATAATCAATGACCAGGATCATTTTATTCACAAAGACAAAGGCATGCGTACAAGTTAAAAAATTAAAATGAAAAGTCCTTCATGAACATTTTTGCTCATGCTTTTTTGTTTTAGCTAATGCTAAAACAAGGTAATCTGGTTTAAGTTTAGTTTGCCTTTACGTAAGCAAGTTTTGGTCTTTATTTCCATTTACAAAAATGTTTTTTCACACCTTTTCATTTCAGTTAATAATAATAGTCTTGCCTCCCGCAGATTAAAAAGCAAAGAGAGAGCACAACAGTGTAAAAAAAAAAAATGTGACTGAACCTACATGTCGTGTGGTTCTAATAGGCACATGTAATGCAGCGTTCAGCGGTGGGGTTATTAGCCAGAGTGCCAATTGACTTTTTCAGGTGGACGACTGGGGAGACGTAATGTGATAATTGTCAAACGTGAGAGCTCAAAGAAGACTCTACTAACCTCATGTTGAGAGATCACTCAAACGCCGGTGAGAGGACTCCTCTCGCAAAAATGGCGACCCTAGTAAAGCAATAACTGCCAACCGCTTGTGTTCAAAGGAGGCTTTTACTGACCTCGCACTGAGGGATGACTAAAATGCAAATCAGAAAATGGCTGACCCTACTCATACAAAACATGTTTTCTCCATCGCCTTTCCAAGAGACTCGGGATAACTAACTATAGTCCATAGTCCATCTTGCTAGCGAAAGATTCTATCCTTTTGAATTCACAAAAATGAAACTTTGCAAAGTGCTGAGTTAATGCACTCAAAGATGTAGCCCGTGTGTGTGGAAAGCAATTGAAAGCAATCTGAAAGCAATTAACTGAGAAGAATGTGTGACGGAGCCACAGGAAGAACTGCTTGTTCAAAGCAAACTACAGGTACTGGCCAAGGAATACAGAAAGGTAAGTCTGCAGACACAAAGGGCGCTCATGAAAATTCAGTTTGACTTAAAATGCTTCTGGCACCGCTAATTAATACATTAATCCGTCACTGTGTTGAGAAAGTTATTAAAATGACTGTTTTATTGTGTGCGGGAAATTACCATTGTTTACTTTCCATTATGCGGCTCTGTCAGAGTTAGTTGATTTTAGATGGACCCACTTATACAATCAGACCGGCATTTTCTTTTCTTTTTCTTTTTTTCACTCGGAAGTGTGGCTCATTTCTGTTTATGCTCATTTTTTTGTGCAGATTGCAAGTTCTTTTCTCTATAAACATGGGATTTCTATCACTTACCAGTGAATGAAAAAAGATAAAAAGTCTTCCAAATCTAATTTTCAACTTCAAGAAGAAAAAAAAAAATCTGCATTATCTGTACATTTCTCAAGGGGTATTTTTTCAGGTTCAGGTACAAAGAAAATGCAATAGATGCTTATTGTTGCAAAACAAGCATCATCACTTTTTTGAAATTTTACATGAAATTGAAATGAAAGCCTTTTGTTTATGAATAAACAAATTTCCCAGACTTCTATTTGCTTTTTTCTGTTTGGTTAACCGAATGGATGTAAATTAACAGTCTAAGTAACTGTCCTTGCCAAATGTGCAGCTACATATGGAATTAAGAAAAAACATGTTAGTGGTGTGTCTTCATGACTTGACTTCAAGGTATATTTAAAATAATAATAATAATTTTTACAGCAATTAGAATCTCTGCACTACAGGTATAAACAGTGCAACTTTTTCA
Organism: Conger conger; assembly: GCF_963514075.1. Taxonomy (NCBI): domain Eukaryota; kingdom Metazoa; phylum Chordata; class Actinopteri; order Anguilliformes; family Congridae; genus Conger; species Conger conger. The sequence goes on from NC_083773.1 coordinate 40,446,079, forward strand.
CATTTTGTCCTGCATCCATCTTACATTTTAATGAATTTTATGACCTCATCAAACAATAAAATCAGTACATTATGCAAAAACAATTTGAATTCTAATTAATTGTCCTCAATAAATACATACAATTGTTTCTGGTTTCTGCCTTAATTTGGAGTGATCTGATGATTAGGTGATGACATATCCTTTGGGGTCATATGACCCTGGTCAAAAGCAGCGCATTTCACCAATTCTTGATGCAGGAACCTTTATGAGAATTCAGGTCTTCTGTGGTGACATGATATCCTGTGACACATACATCAAGATGCATCAATTGGTCAACATCAGAGTAGGTGATGGTGATTCCAGCTTCAGGACATATTGTTTGATGCTTATTTCTTGCAAAGTAATGCATGTATAGATATCGTTACTTGTATAGGTATTGTTGTTTTTATTGGCTGCCAACTGTGGTATGCTAGTTTGAAAGTTGATTGTACTCTTCAAGGGTTCTGAATTTCTGTATGTTTACACTAGGACTCGGAACTGTACTGTCCTCTCAGGTATACTTTTGCACTTGTTCTTGTGATTGATTTGCACTTTGTTGTACGTCGCTCTGGATAAGAGCGTCTGCTAAATGCCACGTAATGTAATGTAATGTGATTAGCATGCAGTTAGCAGGTGATCAGCACATGGCAGATTAGAGTGTGAGGAAAAGGTGTAAATCTAACCATTTTGGGCTGCCACATGATGTAGAGGTCATCTGTGGCACAGTGGCTGGAGAACAGTTTCGCAGCAGCAAATAGACTGAAATATCAGAGAACATCATGTTCAAAACAAGGATATATGCAATTTATCACATTACACCAATAACATTATATATTGACCATGGGTTACATGTCATGGCGTATTATTCCCCTATGTAAAAAAAGCCAAAGTGGGTGACATCAATTATTACTAAATAGGCTGTAATTATAACAATATAGATATATACTTTTGTTTAAAATTGGGGTTTCTTTTTCATTGGTTTCAAATTGGGGGTCATATCTGACCCAGGTTGGTCATATTAATGTGGGAAATATGTTTTCCCACTTGAGGGTTAAAACCTTTGTGGTTTTTTCCATTTTCTATGGGTAGTTGTTCCATTCCAGCATGAATAGTCACCGTGAGACAGGTTCTCCTCAAGGATTTACTTGTATTGAGCTCCATCCATTGATAGCAACACGTTTCCTCATCCCTGCTGCTGAAAAGCAACCCCATAGTATCTCATCAGACCACACCATCTTCTCACAAAGGGTCTCAAGGTCTGTCACATGGCAGATATGTATAATAGCCAGCTAGTTATTATGACCACATTATCTAATGTTTATGCACTCATATTACAAACATGTCTTCTCCTGGCCATTATGATGATAGAAAATACAAAAAAAACTGCATTGCCAAGCACACAAAAATGTAATTGGCTTCTCTGTCATAACTAGCTTTTGGCTCATTTCCATATGCGTTCGGCGATAGTTAAAATAAACCCTCTCCCTCCCTTTCTCCTCCCCTTGATTAACGAGTGCATTCTTTGGTGCCGTGTCACTTCCTCCTGAGGTAGCGAGGGCAGGAAGGGCGTTTAATCGATCGGTCTGCAGCCCTGAGAGACCTGGGGCTCGTTTGCGACACAATAGGTTTCTCCTTCTGCTTTTGTTAAGTGTTTCATGTTGCAATCACAATTGTAAGGCAGGAACGCATGTCAAAAAGTGTGTTCATGTTGACAGTCAATAAATCGGCAACTATTCTTCTCCTCCTGCCTCGTTTTGGTTTCTTATCAAACTTTTGGGTTGCAAATAACATTGCAGCATTTCTCTACACTGTGGCAGTTAGCAACAGATGGCAGGAGCCATGTTTGCGAGGGGTATCTGGGGGGTGGAAAAAATTATCTTACGTGTAGATTTGGAATTACAAATATAAAAAGTAATCTCAACAAGGCTATTTATTTTATTTGAACAATTACATTACATTATTGGCATTTGGCAGATGCTCTTATCCAGAGTGACCTACAGTTGATTAGACTACTGTAGGTCCTGGAGCAATGCAGGGTTAACGGCTGCGCGGATCTTATTGTGGCTACACCGGGATAAGAACCACCGACCTTGCGTGTCCCAGTCATGTACCTTAACCACTACGCTACAGGCCACCTTACATTTTATGTAATAAACCTTTTTAGGTAGGAATGTATAAAATTATAGTTTTGTACTGAATAGAGGAGAGAATAAAGTGTCAGTCCTATGTTAAGATGAGCCCAAATTAGCATTCAAAAAGTCAGTTGTGATAACTTTTCCCCACAAAAAAACCAACATGAAGAACTTGCCCAAAAATTGCCCAAAAATTGCCCAAAAAATCAAGGAAGGCCAGAATCAAAGAAAAAGAAGATTTGAAATCCAAAAAATAATCCAAAAAGAAAACAAGCAATACTCCCACATTATGTTTAATATTAACATTTTCTGTTGAGCAACACGGCAGCAATCAAACCAAGCGAAATGGGAAATTGTTTGATCTCACCCAAATGAATAACAACTTCTCTCCACATCCAGTGTGACCACAATTCAGTACGCAGGCCATCAGCAATCCGACAAGAGAGGATTTTCACTTTTCTGTTCCCAAACATTTCACTTTTAACTTTCCAAAGGAACGAAAAGAAGAGGGGCTGCATAGTAAATGTACGAATGTTATTGTAAATTCATTACTATACAGTCACTGAACACTTTATAAGGTATTTAATTGATGTATATTTTCGACATTGGTATTCTGCTGCTGTAGCCTATCCATTTAGAGGTTTGGCACATTGTGTGTTCAGAGATGCTCTTCCACATACCACTGTTGTAATGTGTGGTTATTTGCGTCACCTTCCTCTCAGCTTCGACCAGTCTGGCCCTTCTCCTCTGACCTTTCTCATTAACAACACTGCTGCTCACTTCCTGCTCACTGTTTTCTTTTTCTTTTCTTTTTTTTCTTTTTTTTTTGGGGGGGGGGGGGGATTGTATCATTCTTTGAAAACTCTAGAGATCTGCAGAGTCAGTTTCGCATTCCAAAAAACCTTTGAAAACCCACTTTTTTCAACTTGCATTTATTTAATACAGTAGTATTTTCCCTTGTTTGTTTTATATGTTTTATTTGGTTTTGCTGTTTTTATTAGTATTATTGTTGTTGGTGGTGGTATTATCATTCTTTTTTTTTACGATTCCTGTATTTAATTTGTATTTTTACATTGATCTTAAATTTTATTTTGTGTATTTTATTCTATCTTGATTTTATCTTGTGAAGTGCTATGCTTTATGAAAAGTGCTTTATAAATAAAGATCTATCTTTCCATCTATATCTATCTACCTATCTATGAGCTATGCCTCACCACAATTTTATCACAGAGGTCCTTGGACATGGCTTGGTTTTTGTACATGCAGTGTGAATTGTGGGACATTATATACACAGGTGTGTGCCTTTCTAAACTATGTCCAATCAATTCAATTTGCCACAGGTGGACTCCAATCAAGTTCTAGACACATCTCGGGGATAAATAAAGCAAATAGTATGCATCTGACTGCAATGAGTGCCACAGCAAAGGGTCTAAATACGTATGTAAATGAGAGGCTTCGGTTTTTTTTGCAAAAATGTCCAAAACATGTTTTCACTTTGTCATTATGGGTTATTGATGGGCAAAAATGGCTATTTTATCCATTTAAAATGACTATAACACAAAGTGTGCAAAAAGAGAAGGGATCTAAATACTTTCTGAAGCCACTGAATGCAGCAGATGTGGATCCACAGGTGGATTATTTGTGCATCATTCCGAAAAGACCCATGTTCCTTGAATGTTGGGAACTTACAATTCAAATTCCATTCCAAATAAATTTAGAGAGTACAGCATGAACTAGCCTACTGGTGGAGGAAGGGGGATCATTGAGCAAAAAAAAAAAATGTAATGCATAATGTTCATCCGAATTATGGAAAATCATGCTTCAATGGATTGGGAATTGATGCCCATTTTGCCAAGTCAGCTAATACAGATTTGGGTGCATTACCATAATTGTCAGAGGTGAGTCTGTCAGTTGAACAGAATATATCTAAACCAAGAGAACTACATTTTTTAATGTCTCAGATATTGTCATCGAGATTAATGCCATTCATTGCATCATTTAAGGGCAGGAATGCTTATTTGGATCAATTGATCTTGTAGCCCAATATTTCTCCAAAATCAGAGAATATATTCAATAATGGGAGAGAGTTTGGGACATCGTTCACATATAGTAAAATGTCACCTGAGTACAGTGATATGTGATGATGTGTCAAACACAGAAATGGGTGCATGGTTATAACAGATCTGAGCTAATGTTTCAAGCAAAAGTGCAAGCAAACAGTGGGCTCAGAGGACGTCCTAAGTGGGAACCTCTTGAAAAGGCAAACTGGAATGAAAAATGTGTAACCTGTTAGAGGTTGGAATAGAGGACCTTTATTATTGACTGAAAGGGTGTTCCAAAACCCATATGTTCAAGTACTTCACAGATATGCCGATCAAAAGCCTTTTCTGCATCTAGATATATTACTGCATAGGGAAAACGTATACTGACAACACCCTCAAGTACATGCACGAAGCAGCGGACATTATCAGAGGCAAGACAGGATTTAATAAACCGGTCTGGCTGTGATGCACCAGAAGTGCCATATGTAGTTCTATTTACCTTGTAAAACTTTGTCAAGAAACCTTCAATTCAGCATTTAATAGGGATACGGGGCTGTAGTTAGAGCTGGTGGGGTACTTACACACACCAAGAAATCTGCTCTGCATTCTCGGTCAACTATACAGGCTCCCTATAATGTCACGCATACATTATCCTCCTAAGACCTGGCGTACATATGCGTGGACTCCACATTTTGGGCTGTACAACCATAATACTTCATTCTTAAGACCGAGAGTCCACATATGTGGACATCATTTTTCTCAAAAACTACATCATGTCAAAAGATAATGCTTAGTTTTTATACTTATCAGGTCCCAATAAGCCCAAATAGCAAAGAGAAATTAAAAATGCAGTGCAGGTCTTTGGAGGTTAAACATGTAAAGAGCTCACCATTGCCTTCAATTCTCCTCATGGCCTTGCTCCATCTAACCTCTCTGAACTACTACCTTTATTCACACTTGTACCCTTAGATCCTCAGGCACTGGTTCCTAAAATGTGACTATCCACGCTAGGTGGCAGATCTTTTGGTGCTATGTCCCCCAAACTTTGGAATACCCTCCCTCAACACCTCATTGTCACAACAAAATCTGAACACCTCAGATTGTATTACCATTTCCTGATCTCAGTTAGAAACACGTTTTCATGCAATGGTAATTCCCCTCACACTACACCGTCTCCCCACTATTAGCACTACTCCACTACTCATATTGTTTAATCGTATTTACCTCTATGCATTTATACTTATATGAAAATGAAACGCTTGTATGAAATTGTGTTTATAAGATTTTTTTTCTCATATGTATTCAGTAAGATGATTTCTCTTCTACTTCTACTCAAAAGAAAAATAAGTTTCAATAAACAAATAATGATGCAAGAGCATGACAGCTTGCATTACTGAAAATGTGTTTTTACATGCAAACTTTGAACGCTTATACATGCAAAAAGCACTTTTAATATACCTCTTCCTGTTGTGCAAGGCATGCATGTTTGTATATTTCATTTTA